>NC_054847.1:29631680-29934711 GCF_018345385.1 Vulpes lagopus | reverse complement strand
CCTTCATCATCAGGGAAATACAAATCAAAATGAGATACTGCCTCACACCTGTCAGAATGGCTAAAATTATCAACTCAGGTAATAACAGAGGTAAGTGAGGGTGTAGAGAAAGGGGAACCATCTTAAACTATTAGTGGGAATGCAAACTGGTACAGCCACTGTGGAGAACAGTTAAGGAGGTTCCTCAAAAAGTTAAAAATAGAACTAACCCTATAACTCAGCAATTGTACTACTGGTATTTATCCAAAGGATGCAAAAATACTGATTTGAAATGACACATGCACACCGTTGTTTACAGCAGTACTATCAACAATAACCAAATTATGGAAAGAGTCCCAATGTCCATTGATCAATGAATAGATAAAGGGGAAATGGTATGTATACATACATATAAATATATATATGTGTGTGTGTGTATGTATATATAATGGAATATTATTCAGCCATCAAAAGAATGAAATCTTGCCATTTGAAAGATGTGGATACAACTAGAGTGTATTATGCTAAGTGAAGTAAGTCAGTCAGAGAAGGAATACCATATGATTTCATTCATATGGGGAACTGAAGAAAAAATAGATGAAAATAGGGGAAGAGGGCCAGTCCAGCAAATCCCTGGAGGCCGCGGTGGGAAGATTCCTCCGGGCTTCGATTGCCAGACATGTGAGTGCTAGTCCATAGGGCATCTCTGCCTCTGCAGCCCTTAGACCTGCTGCTTCCAGAAGAACATGCCTGACAAATGTATTGTGGTCTGGTTCTGGTCAAGCAAAATTCGCTTTTAGCACCAGTTCCTCCTATCACACTCCTGCCGTCACCCAGCACGCGCCCTACTTTAAGGGCACCGCCGTTGTCAACGGAGAGTTCAAAGATCTAACCCTCAATAACTGTAAGGGGAGATATTTGGTGCTTTTCTTCTATCCGTTGGACTTCACCTTTGTGTGTCCTACAGAAATTGTTGCTTTTAGTGACAAAGCCAAAGAATTTCACGACGTGAACTGTGATGTTGTTGCAGTGTCAGTGGATTCCCACTTCATCCATCTCGCCTGGATCAACACACTGCAGAAGAATGGCAGTTTGGGCCACATGAACATTGCACTCCTGTCAGATCTGACTAAACAGATTTCTCGAGACTATGGCATGCTGTTAGAAGGCCCTGGTATTGCTCTAAGAGGTCTCTTCATCACTGACCCCAATTGAGTCATCAAGCATTTGAGTGTCAATGATCTCCCTGTGGGCCGAAGTATGGAAGAGACCCTCTGCTTGGTGAAGGCATTCCAGTTTGTGGAAACCCATGGAGAAGTCTGCCCAGCAAACTGGACCCCGGATTCTCCTATATTCAAGCCAGATCCAAGTGCTTCCAAAGAATACTTTGAGAAGGTAAATCAGTAGGTCATCACGTGTCCCCACCTCTTCTCACATCAGAAGAGCACAGTTGGAACTCACCTTTAGCATTTCAAAAATGATTATTTATAGAAGATAAAATACCTATTATGCTTATATTCATAAATAATCTAAATGTTTTGTTTTTTGTAACACTGGCCAAGGCTTTTAAATGTATTCACATACTTTAATTGGTAACCTCTTGATGGCTAGCTAGTTTGTAGGATGCTAGTTCACCTAGTCCTTGCATTGTGTCTTCATTGGAAAGAGGAAACATTCTTCTTTGTTGGCCTTACTTGAACCTTTATGTTCACCAGAGTAGTACAACAAGCACTGAAGCTTGTGATCAAAGGTCCTGAAACTTTGTTGAATTTCTTTGCGATAAACTAAATTTTCTTTTAAGGCAGCAAAAATCATACATATTTTTAAGGTGTTAACATCAGTGGTCTAATGTAATAACTCTTGCAATGGCTGTATGTGTACTTGAAAAAAATGTGAATCATGTTTTTAAAAAAAGCATGGTGGCAGAGTGACTTAAGTGATCATGTGTGTCTCTTATCCCAGAGATTAACATAGTTATTTTACTTATTTGTTAGCTGACGTAGGGTCTACATACAATTCTAGATACTGATTGGATATAATTATAAAGGACATTTATTGAATCCAGGAATTGCATTCTGAAATCATTGTAATTATTTTCTTTTCTGAAGTGCTCAATGTAAAGTACATAATAAACATATTTTAAAATAAAAAAGAAAACAGGGCAAGGGAAGGAAAGATAAAATAAGATAAAAAGAGAGAGGGAGTCACACCATAAGAGACTCCAACAATAGAGATCAAACTGAGGGTAATGGAGGGGAGTTGGTTGGTGGGATGGGTTAAGTGGGTGAAAGGTATTAAGGAGGGTACTTGTGATGAGCACTGGGTATTGGTAGATGATGAATCATTAACTTCTACTCCTGAAACCAATACTGCACTATATGCTAACTATCTTGAATTTAAATAAAATCTTGGAAGAAAAACAAACAAAAAAACACCAAAATAAAACAAAAACAAAAAAACAAACACAAAAGGTTTTGCATAGTTTTATGAGATTAATGTACCATACATTAAATAGGAGTCAAGTTAATTTTTCTTATTCTGGAAAAGAATGGATTTTTATCAGTCAGATCACATAAATACAAGGCACTGTAGCAGAAGTGGAAGAATGTGATGGAAAGGTATAAGCACAAAAACAGTTCAATAACAATACGAGATTTTAAGGTTTCAGAAAATAGCATAAGGTCTCAAGGTCGGTATAAAATTATTATCAAAAAAGCAGCATGTGGGTGTTGTACATAAGTGATGAATCACTAACTTCTATTCTAGAAACCAATATTATACTATATGTTAACTAAAAAAACTTAAAAAAACAAAACAACAACATGGAAAATAAAGCTTCTATATGTTCAAAGGAGAGAAATCACCTCAAGTTAGAATGAGATTTATTTTCTAATCACAGAACTTAGTACATATATAGGAAACCTAGAAAAGTCTTTGTCTTAACATATTCAAAAGTCCTTAAACAATAAATGTCAAAATTTATAAAAAATTCTAATGTTTGATTAATGTTTCTAACATCTGAGCATTAATATGCACACTAATAGCTTTCATTTTGAGATTACTGTTTTTTCTCTCTTCATTATTTCTTCAAGACTCTCTTCTAACAAATTTGTTTGTGATATATGATAGTAAATTCATCCTTGCAGTGAGTGGTTAATTGTACCTGTGGTTCATCTAGTCCTGTCATCAGGGCTTTCTTTTCCTTGGTATGTATGGATTTGTGCTTGGAATACCTATTCTAATGTACTAGTGAGTTGATGGCATTGCATTCTTTGGTCTAATATCTATCACACAGAAAAATATCTTTCTTGGGTAGTAGTAGAATATTATTTATGTTAAATGAAAACCACTATCAGTTTAGTCAATGCTATGGATGAATTTCCATCTTATTACTTTGAAGAAATCAATTCACTTTTATTCAATGTCTGATGTTTACACACACGTGCACACACACACATACACAAAACGCATTTTTACAGTACTTTTAAGAAATAGTTCATGAGTTTTTGTAAGATGGAGAAGCTTTTACGTTAAACTTGAAGAGCTTAAGAATCTGCCACCAAGAAAGCCACAGTTCCATATCCAAAGACTAAAGACAAAACAGAGTTCCCATAACCTAAATATTCATCAACCAAACAAAAGTTCTCATATCATAAAATACTGATTAGTGTATACATCACTCATTAATTATTCCCTACTCAAATATTCTTTCCTCTTTAACACTAAAAAGCCTGTCCTTACCTATTAAGATAAAGGTTCTGTTAGTTGGTCTTACCTTCATCATTGGATGTTGCAACTGTATCTATTCATTTAGGATTCTATTTATGACTATAAAAAATATAACACAATTGACAATAATATAATATAAAATGACTCAAAGTCAATATCAAAGAAAAATGCAGGATTCCATGAGGCATGAGGTTAGTGAAAGTGGTACTTGAGCACTACTCAAATTGCACATAACCCCAGTTAAGACAGTTAAAAGGTGAAATAGAGAAGATTAGCAAGGATTATGACTCCACAGATGCGCCAAAGGTGAATAATCTGAATATCTAAGATTGGAGAGATCCTTGGGAAAATTGAAAAAATAAACAAAAAAGACCCTGAATATTTTTGCAAAACAATCCTCTTTAAAAGCATCCTAGAAGGTTAAACATTAATAGCTGGATGTCATATTGTGTTATCAACTGTGTTAGAAATAACAGAAAAGAAAATGAAAATGTCATTCATTCTTTATGGAGTTTCATTATTTTACAGTTAAAATTATAACCTGTACTTAAATAGCCTTTGGTTTAGTACTTTTCATAATAAAGTCCTACTAAACCTTCCCTTTCTATTCCCATGCTCCTACTATTTACTATACATCTTTCGTTTCTATTTCATTTAGATTCCTTGTTCTGGTATTGATTCTTAGGTAAAAGCAATAGTACAGGATAGGCATAAAAAGAATTTTGATTCTTAAAAATGAATACAGATTAAGTGAATTCCTTTTTAACATGGATGTGAAACTTAATTTCATGTGCTCATAAACAATGCATTCCATAGGCCTAGTATAGTGTTAACAAAGAAAGCAATTGTCATCCTCAATCTTTGTTTATACCTTGAGAGATTTCAATGCACAATGTAAGGTATTGGGTGAACAAGTAATTAAAGCTCACCTAAATAAACAGAGGTCTGTAAAGTCTGGGAGATTAAAATCAATGAAAAGTTATATGGTAAGTCAGCTCAGGGATCGAAATACAGAAGAAATATGATCATAACTCTGATTAACCTTGCTGTAATATTTCTCAGCAACTAAGGGTTTTTAAAGATATATATTAAAAGTCAAATGACATGGATATGGAATAATCAATCTATCATATGAAAAGCAAGGATCATTTGGAAAGTGATAAAAATCAATTGATAGTTTTCCAAGATGATAGGAAAATATATTCATTTACTTAGAAGAGGAAAAAAACCTTTATGTTAAGTAATCCAACCGTTAAATAAAATGTCAGATTTCATGTTTGTAAGAACAATTACTTTAATCACAATAACTATTTTTTTTAATTGAAATATTATTGATATACCATATGGAAACGAGAATACCAGTAATAGAAACAAATGTTTGCTGATGTTTAAACAACTAAAACTTTAACCTAAGGATAGTATTCTGAAGAATAAGTAGGAAAAAGGATAGTATTCTGAAGAATAAGTTGGAAAAAAATGAATGCAGTAGCCAGGTATAAGTACAAGTACCAATTAACAATTGCCATATGATAATATGGGTGATTTTAGCCAGATATTCTGATTATTCAATTAACATCAGAGATGAGAATTTTAATATTAAATTTCCTAACTTTGAAAGATTATAGGATACAAATGACATAAGCCTGCCCACTGAATCTGGCCTATAGGCCAGTGGTGTTGCAAATCTAGAATAAAGTAATGCTATTTTTATTTATAACTGACTTATATTTGTAGTAAGGAAAATGTTTCAAATACTTTAGTCCAATTTTCTCATGTCAATCCTATTAACATTCTTTAGTAAGTTTACAAATGGAAATAATAAAATTATGATATTTTAAAAAATATTTTATTTATTTGAGAGGAGGAGGAGAGAGAGAGAGAGCACAGAGAGAAAAGCAGACTCCTCTGAGCAGGGAGCGTGATGCCACTTGATCCCAGGAGTCTTATCACGACACAAGCTGAAGGCAGATGCTTAACTGCCTGAGCCACCCAGGTGCCCTTGTAAGATCTTCTCAATTATGCTTTCATTTCCAAATGTCTTGGCATTGGGTAGGAGGCAGAAAAGAGAAGTTAAGTGTGCATCCAAACCTGTGAACATTTAGTGAAGAACAATGACAATCTCAAAGATATACAACTACAATCTAGACTCCTTTCTTTGTTTTCCTTCAGTTATCCCTCAGTTATTCAGAATGACAGAGTGCTATAAACTGCACTGTCTATTTGTTTCAGGAGCAGATGGGAAAAGTAGCTGCTTTAAAATGTGATTAAAATATGAGCCCTCTGTTTCGTATTTATTTTTCTTTTTAAGCTTCAGATTTTAGGCTTAAGCAACATTAATCAAGGGAAGAAGGACCAGACAGCTACTGTAGCCCTAGTCCAACGTTTATGTCTCTGCATGGGAAATGCTATAAAAACAAACAAATAATCACAGCAAATAGACAATAGACTCTATCTTTTGCAAAATCTGAGGGAAAAAAAATATCACTCATATAATGTTGGGGTGAGTCCAGTGTGGTGTACAATCTTTATGGAGGGTAACTAGTCAATATTTGTTTAAATTAAAAATGCATTTACTATTTTGTATTCTGGTTATGGTGATGGTTATGCAAATCTATGCATGTGTTAAAATTTACAGACTGGTACATCAAAAGAAAGAAGTCGGTTTTACTGTATAATAATTTTTTAAAAAGAACAAGTGCAAAAAAAAAACAAAACAAAAACAAGTGAGCCTAGTAAGCCTAGTATACTAGTATATCCTAGTACCAGGGTTGTGGCTATTTTCAGGTTAATAATTACATCATTTTAATGGTGGGTAATGCTGACAGTTCCCATCCATTACCTCATCTCATTTTATAATTACCCAATTAGCATAGGGACTAGTCTCCAATTTTTGCAGAAGAGTACACCAAGGCTCCATGAGAGGGGAAGTGACTTGCCTAAAGTCACATGGCAATGGAATAATGAAGGCCAGACTAAAACCTGTGCCTGTCAGGCCAAATTGTGGCTGTCTGCACAATTATAAACAGCCTCCAACCCCAATGTCCCCACCCTCTGTTGTTCTGAGATGGCTGAACAATAAAGATATTTTTAAGTGCATTTACTCTTTGGTCCAGCGATCCTGCTTTGGAAGTTTAACCTACAGATATCCTACACATGCACAAAACAACAATATTCAAAATTTTTTTTTCACTGAGGCAGTGTTTACATCACCAAAGATTGAAAGTAACTCAAACATTCCTCCACAAGGCGCTGATTAAATAAACTATGACAGACTTCCAATGGAAAATCATGTGGCTCTAAACAGGAATAAAGAATATTAAAAAAAAACAAAACCAAAACAAACAACCTCCCGTTCAGAACTCCAAGGTAAATTGTTCAGCAAGAAAAGCAAAGTGCAAAACAAAATATATTGTACACTGCCTTTGTGTAAGAAAGGTGAGTATACATCAATACCTCTATCTGTTAGTATGCTATGTGTACAAAAATGAAAGGGTACACAAGAAACTAGTAACAGCTTTGACCAGAATGGGTTGGTGGTGGGAGAAGATGGAGACAGTGTTATAAAAGCAAGATTCTCGGTGAATCTTTTAAAGATATATATAGATATATCTACATATATCTATATATAAAGATCTTATTTATTCATAAGAGACAATGAGAGAGAGAGAGAGAGAGGCAGAGTCATAGGCAGAAAGAGAAGCAGGCTCCTCGCAGGGAGCCTGATGTGGGACTCGATCCCGGGACTCCAGGATTACGCCCTCGGCCAAAGGCAAACACCCAATCGCTGAGCCACCCAGGCATTCCTTTTTAATGTTGTTTTGAGTTTTGAACCATATGTGAAAAGTTAAGACAGTTAAGAAAGAAAGGGATTATAGGCAGCTGAGTGGAGCTATAAGTTTATGTATTAACCTTTTACTTTGTTCCCAAAAGCAGCAATTTTACTCAATCTTTCTCCTGGTTCTAGCAAGAACAAAGCATGTTTCACTTAGAGTAGTTTCTGCTACTGTGAGTCTGAAGGAAGGGAAAATCTGTATTGGGGACTTAGGTGGAGAACACATTTATTGTGACTTAAAAAGAGCCATCAATAAAGGATAAGCAGCTTTTAGTTCCTAGATTTGTTCAGTATAGTCCACTAAAGGTATGCATTAATTTTACCTGAATAGGGAAGGAAAGACCTGCTCATCTGACTTCAGAACTAAAATTAGGATTCCTTTATTTCTGTTTCAAATTGCTACGAACTAAATATTGTATGCTGTGTGTTTGAAAGAGCAAAGGATTCTAAAACCTTGGTCTCAGCAGTTAAACTGTCAAATACAAATACTAGATAATCTGTATCTACTTCACTGTCATCCCCTAAGAATCATTCTTCATAGAACCCTTACTGAGAATTTTTCCTTATTGCAACAAGTACAGAATGATTTGTTAGTGAAACAAACTTTCTGGTTCAGGTTACCTGCTTTCCATAGGAGCTCTGTAAAACTGCTGTAAATGATGAGGAACAATCATAGCTTTGATTGATCTAGAAACATTTCTAGAGTGATGTGCAGTTTACAGATTGAATTCTCGTATCTTATTTCATTTCATCTTTACACTCTGATATGTGGGTATCATTAGCTCTGGGGCGCCTGGGTGGCTCAGTGGGTTGAGCATCTGACTCTTGATTTTGGCTCAGGTCATGATCTCATGGTTGTGGGATCCAGCCTCTTGTCCAGCTCTGTGCTCAACACAGAATCTGACTGTCCCTCTCCCTTGGCTCCTTCCCCCTGTTCATGCTCTTGTTCTCTCTCTTTTTCTATCTCTAAAACAAATAAATAAAACAAATAAATAAAACAAATAACATCTTAAAAATTCATCCTCCAGAGATTGCCAGAGGCCAGACTGGAACCCAGAGCTGACTGTGAGACCAATTGATTTTCTATTTTCACACAGTTATAAATATATATGCATATACATATATAACTATATGTGTGTACATATATATAAAACTATATAATTATAAGTGCCTGCCACACATGACTAATTTATTTATTTATTTTTTAAAGATTTTATTTATTTATTCATGAGAGACACAGAGAGAGAGAGAGAGAGGAAGAGACACAAGCAGAGGGAGAAGCAGGCTCCATGCAGGGAACCCGATGTGGGACTCGATCCTGGGTCTCCAGGATCACACCCTGGGCTGAAGGCGGCGCTAAACCACCAAGCCACCTGGGCTGCCCGCATGACTAGTTTAGAGATAATAATAGTTATTATCTGATGAGAAGGTTAAGTCTTAAAATTGATCTGTAAGGAAAAAATATACAGTCATCAAAAATACCTTTGGAGATAATTTAAATCACCCACCAAGCAAAAAACATAGTGTGGGTGGCTTAAAAATCTGGTTATCTTAAATTTAGGAGTACAAATTAAAATATCATATACACTAGGGTATATATAAACATAATATCACATTACATGTATTTCCCAAAAGAGGATGATAATGGGTGAATTTCTACAATTAAATGTAAATATCATGGAACTCCACTGTACAAATAATAGCCAATATTCACTGAGAGCTTATTGTGAGTCACATATTATGCTAATGTTTTATATATTACCATATTTAATTATTTACAGATGTCTATAAGGTAGATCCAAACTCATAAATACAGATGAGGAAACAGAAGTCTTTGAACGTTTGAGTCACACAGGAAGTATCAATGCCATGATTTGTACCCATTCATTTTGACTCTAGAAGTCATAGCCCTAGAATATGAATTGGTGTTCATATTCCTATTTGGATGCACCATAACTGCATTAAACAAGGCAGCAGAAGGAACCTTATATATCCAAGATGATAAGTTTGATAAAGATTCGTAACCTAATTTCCAAATTCTTATGTGAAAATTATGGCAATAGGACTTCTGGTCAAGATGGCACCAGGAATACACATTTTAGAGACATATTTGTCAAATACTTAGTATTATAAAGCACAGAGAGAAAAAAAATTAAAAGATATATGTGTACTAAAAGTAAAAATCCCCATGTAACAGAATACAAAGCAGTAAGCAAGGCTGATAGTGTAGACTTGTTAGGTTCCAGGTCTGGTAGCAGTCAGAGGCACCAGTGGTTGGAAGTGCACAGTAGTGGAGATTAAAAAGAACTACCTGGCAAAAGAGTTCAGCCAGTTTTGCTGCATAAAATCTGCACTGAGGTGTGATTCATCAAATTCTGAAAAAGAGGCTGTAAAAAAGCTCAGTTAAGAGCTTTTATGCAAACCCAGGGAGCCAAAGGATGAAGACAAAGCCTACCTCTTACAACACAGGCCAATCTCACTCCCCCAACATCCTCTCTGAATCAGTGATTAGAATAAGCAGAAAATGATGAGATAAAAGAAAACAAATTCCCCTCAAGATAAGCCTGCAAATTAATTTCCAAAGCATATGAGGAAAACTTAAAGCCAAGAAAGACAAAAACCTCAACAATTTTAGTAGAGTACGTAAAGTTAAAAGAGAAATATGCAAAACAAATACATACACAGAACAATCAGAAAATATCTTAAAAATAAAATTTTAAGATTCTTAAAGAAATAAAATAACATCTAAAAAGAGAACAAAAAAAAAACCCTATGAAACAAAATCAACAGAAAAGATAACACATGTATATGAAAATATACAACAGAAAACTTTGAAAATGAAAATATATTAACTGGAAAAGAAAACCCTAGTGGACATCAGATATTCTAAACTGGTGCAGTAAACTGGAAAACAGGATCGAGAAATTCACAAAGAATAAGATACTGAGAGGGGTGCCTGGCTGGCTCAGTCAGTAGAGCTAGACTCCTGATCTCGGGGTTGTAAGTTTGAATCCCATGTTGGGTGCAGAGATTACTTAAAAATAAAATATTTAGGGGTGCCTAAGTAAGTGGTACAGTTGGTTAAGCCTCTGACTCTTGGTTTTGGATAAGGTTGTAATCTCAGTGTCATGGGATCTAGCACTCCATCCGGCTCTGCCCTCAAGGAGGCTGCCTCAGATTCTCTCTCCCTCTGTCCCTCCTGCTTGTGCTCCCTTTCTCTAAAATAAATAAACAAATAATAATAAAAAAAGAATAAGATACTGAGGTAAAAAGAGATGAAAGCTGGGAAAGACTAGTTAACAGTCAAGGGGGAATAGATGCTTTAACATGTAACCAAACAAAAATTTCAGAAGTAGAAGATAA
Organism: Vulpes lagopus; assembly: GCF_018345385.1. NCBI lineage: Eukaryota > Metazoa > Chordata > Mammalia > Carnivora > Canidae > Vulpes > Vulpes lagopus. Next base: position 29,923,808 of record NC_054847.1, on the reverse strand, counting down.
GAAGGCAGATAAGCAATGTTTGAATGTTAATGGCTGAGATATTTCCAGTACTAAAGGTCAATATGATATCTGTGATCAAAAGCATCATCATTAAATCTATAAAAAATATATGAAAAAAAATTCACACCTCAACCTTTCACACAGCAAAGTGCAAAAAACAAAGTTTAATAAGAAAATCTCAATACTATGAGAGAGAGAGGGAGAGAGAGAAAGATTACTTGTAAAAGAACTATAATTAAATGGCACACTTCTAGTCTATATCCAAAGATTCTTGAAGATATTAGAGTAATATTACCAAAGTACTGATGGAAAAAAATTGCAACCTAAACATTTAAAACAAGCTAAATTACCATTAAGTAGTGGGCTAAAACAAAAATATTTTTAGGCCTATAAAAACTAGCTTATCACTTGACATGTTTATTGAAATAACTACTTATAGCAAAAGAAACCCTGAACAGTGTGGGAAGACATGAGATGTAAGAGACAGTTGTAAGCACAGAAATCAAACTAATGTCTCTTTTAAAATAAAAGTAACAAAACACAAAAGTGGAATTACAGTTCTAAACAAAATTGTTAAGGAAGGTGACAGATAAAATGTGAAGATTATTTAGGGACACAATATTCTAAGTTATTTTAAATTTCATGAGGAAATACTACAGTATTTATATATATTAAAAATTTATGAGTAATAATTAAAAGAATAGAAACATGAATTTATAGCTTCCAAACCAGAAGAATGGGGGGAATAAAGGAGAAAGGAAAGAAAAAAAAAACTAAAATAAAATGGTAAAAATGAGTCCAAATGTAACTGTAACTACAATAAACATAAACTTTTTAAAAGAAAAATACTATCAAAATGGGATTAGAAAAATGAACCCAGCTTTATTATGCTCAGAGGCATACACCTAAGAACATGAGGTTTGGTGGCATAAAAATAAAAAAGAATGGAAAAGATATTCCAGGCAAGTACTAGCACAAGGAAACTATGAATGTAGAAGACTTTAACAACACAATTAATAAGCTTTTCAAAAGCTGCATATAAAAAAACCCCACTCTTTGTAAAGCTTATTAATTGTGTGTTCCTCTGAGCATAGAACTCCTATGAAGCATACATGATAATTGATTTAATTTCTTCACTACTGGTCTGTTCAAGTTTTCTCTTTCCTCTTGTTTCAGTCTTGGTAGTTTATCTAAGAATTTATCCATTTCTTCCAGGTTATCCAATTTGTTAGCATATGGTTTTTCATGATACTATCTTATAACTGTTTGTATATACGTAGTATTGGTTGTTATTTCTTCTATTTGTGATTTTATTTATTTGGGTCTTTTTTCTTTTTGGTAAGTCTGGTTAGAGGTTTATCAATTTTATTAATTTTTTCAAAGATCAGTTCCTGGTTTCATTGATCTATTCTACTGTTTTTTTTTTAAAGTTTCTATATCATTTATTTCTGTTCTAATCTTTATTATTTTCTTCCTTCTCCTGGCTTTAGACTTTTTTTTTTTTTTTTCTGATTCTAGCTCCTCTATATGTAAGGTTAGGTTGTTTGAGATTTTTCTTGCTTCTTGACATAGGCCTATATTGTCATATACTTCCTTCTTAGGACGGCTTTTGCTGCATCCCAAAGGTTTTGAACAGTTGTGTTTTCACTGTAATTTTTTCCATGTATTTTTCAACTTCTTTTTTGACTGATTTCCTGGTTGACTCATTCATTGCTTAGTAGCATGTTGTTTAGCCTCCAGGTATTTGTGTTTTTTCCAGATTTTTCTTGTAATTGATCTCTATTTTCTTACCACTGTGATCAGAAAAGATGCTTAATATGATTTCAATCTTCTTAAATTTACTGAGACTTGTTTTGCGGCCTAACATGTGATCTTTCTTGACAAATGTTCCAAGGGAACCTGAAAAGAATGTCTATTCTGCTGTTTTGGGGTGGAATATATATATGTGTATACACACACACACACACACACACACACACATATATATTAAAGGATTAAAGGATTTATTTATTTATTTGAGAGCAAGAGCAGGGGGAGCGGCAGAGGGAGGGGGGAAAAGCAGACTCTCTTCTGCCTGATGTGGGGCTCAATCCCAGGACCCTGGGATCATGAAAGCCAAAGTCAGATGATTCACTGACTGAGGCACCCAGGCACCCTAGATAGAATATTCTGTATATATTTGCTAAGTCAATCTGGTCCAGTGTGTCACTTAAAGTCATTGTTTCCCTGTTGTTTTTTTCATTAGATCATCTGTCCATTGATGTAAATGGGATATTAAAGTTCCCTAATATTACTGTGTTACTATCAATTAGTTTATGTTCGTTATTAATTGTTTTATATATTTGGATGCTCCTATGTTCAGTGCATAAATATTTACGAGTGTTATATCTTCTTGTTGGATTGTTCCCATTATGATTATACAATGCCCTTCTTTGTTTCTGCAGTCTTTTATTTATTTATGTATTTTAAAAAACATTTTATTTATTCATTTGAGAGAGAGGATGAGAGAGCACAGGTATGGGGAGGTACAAAGGGAGAAGCGACTCCCTGCTGAGCAGGGAGCCAGACATGGAGCTCAATCCCAGGACCCAGGAATCACAAAGGTGACTGCCTACCTGAGGCAAAGGTAGATGCTAAACTGATTGAACCACCCAGGTGTCCCAAAAGTCTTAAGTCTATTAACAGTTTTAAAGTCTATTTGTCTAATATAAGTTACTACTCTTTCTTTTGACATACATTTGCATAATAAACGTTTCTTTTTCTGCTCATTTTCAACTTGCAGGTGTCTTTAGGACTAAAATGAGTCTCTTGTAGGCAGCATATAGATGGGTTTTCTTTTTTTTTTTTTTATCCATCTGACACCCTGTAACTTTTGATTGGAGTGGTTAGTCTATTTACATTTAAAGTAATTATTATAGATGTATATTTACTGCCATCTTATAACTTGTTTTGTCATTATTTCTGGAGATGTTCTCTGACTCTTTCTTCTCTTTGTCACTTTCAGTCTCTCCCTTGCTCTCAGAGTCTCCTTTAATATTTCTTGCAGGGCTGGTTTAGTGGTCATAAGCTCTGTTAGTTTTTGTTTGTCTGGGAAACTTCTGAATGATAGCATTGCTGGACAGAGAATTCTTGGCCCAGATTTTTCCCATTCAGCACTTTGAATATATCATGCCACTCCTTTCTGGTCTGTCAAATTTCTGTTGAAAAATCTCTAGTTAGCATTATGGGTTTTCCTTTTTAAGCTAAGGACTTCCTTTACATTGCTGTTTTTAAGATTTTTATTACTATATTTTGCAAATTTAATTACAATATGTGTTGGTTGGCTTGCTTTTGTTGATTTTGTTGGGAATTCTCTGTGCCTCCTGGATCTGGAATATCTATTTCCTTCCCCAGATTAGGAAAGTTTTCTGCTATTATTTCTTGAAATAAATTTTCAGGCCTCTTTTATCTCTCTTTTTCTGGGACTTTGATAATATGAATGTTATTATGTTTCATGAAGTCACTGAGTTCCCTAAGTTTATTCTCATGTTGCATACATCTTTTTTCTCTCTTTTGGTCAGCTTCATGTTTTTCCATTATTTTGTCTTCCAGAATTCTTTCCTCTGCTTCTTCCAGCCTGCTGTTCATTGCACCAAGCTTGTTTCTAATCTCATTTATAAGCATACATGAAAAATGATGACATGCTAAACCTCAAAATAAGTGTCAAAGATTCAGAACCATGTGGAATAGCCTATGATCATAATGAATTAATGATTTACATAATAATATAGATGAATCTTGAATGTATTATATTAAGTGAAAGAAGACAAAATCAAAAGACAACACATGGTATGACTATATTTAATCATCATTAGTAATATGAACTATATCTGGAAAAGGCAAAACTATAGACAAAAAAGAAACCACTGCTTGCCAGAGACTAAAGGAGAGGGATTGACTACAGAGGTCACAGACAAATTTTTGTGGGTGGTGAAGGAATGAATAGGTAAATTTGCCAAAAGTCAAAATAGCACACTAAAAAGATGATTTTATGTAAACTATACCTTAATTAACTTGATTTCAAACGTTCTGCTTAATTACTTAAAAATAGTGATGAAAGCATTGCCTCAAATGCATTTATAAATTGGAAAAATGATTAAAAATTGATCAAATATTTTAATCAAAGAAGTGAGAAAAATCAGAGTAAACATAGGAAACAAGGAAAGAAATGATGAACATCATAATGTATACCAATCTCTAATGGTATGAATAAATGAATAAAACAAACAAAAAACATTATAGGTGGATAGAGGACATGATTAAGATACGGTATATGTATAAACCTGTTTATTAATAGCAACTTTAGGAAATACTTTTTTTTTAAATTTTTTATTTATTTATGATAGGCACACAGTGAGAGAGAGAGGCAGAGACACAGGCAGAGGGAGAAGCAGGCTCCATGTACCGGGAGCCCGACGTGGGACTCGATCCCGGGTCTCCAGGATCGCGCCCTGGGCCAAAGACAGGTGCTAAACCGCTGCGCCACCCAGGGATCCCAACTTTAGGAAATACTTGATACCTTGGATGAATTAAACAATTTATAAATATATATGCCTGGGTTTTTACTGGTAAAATTCAAGCAAAGGAATGGGTTTTATAAAATGCTTCATAGTTTCATACTACAACCAAATTTCAATGATCTGTTTTTGTCTCAAACTCTCACTAGAAATACTTTCCTTATTATTCAGATCTTATCCATCTTTTTAGTCCTAAAGCTATGAGCTTTCCATAAGCTTTTATCATTTCTCACTACCGCTCTGTAATTGCCTTACCTATATGATTATTGTCCATTCAACCACAGCTTACATTTACTTTGTATTTTGTTCTCAACTGGATTTAAAATAATGTTCTATAAATATTGTGAATGACAAATGAAAATTGTTTCTTAAGAGTGATACTGAAGAAAGGGAGACAAAATTGTTTTTTGAAGTTATACAGCTAAGAGCACTTCAATGGAGTATATTAAAACTAGAGAAAAAACAAACTTTCCCTTTCTTCTTCTCTAGGTTTAAATTTTTAAAGGACCAATACAACCTTAACCAAAAATTCTGAATTCCTGATACTGGATTCTTATAGAGCTGCTCTTTATGATGAGAAAACAAAGAAAAATCATATAAAGAAGGCTTTCCTCTAAGGAATCATATTAAATATTTCCCTATGAAACAGATATATGTCAAGAAAGAGCAGAGCACTTCCAAAAAATCTTTTGCATGAAAACTAAAAGCAATGTATAATTCTTGACTGGAACTTAGATTGGAGAAAGTAAATGCTATAAAATGATAGTATCAAAATAAACGACAATATTTGATTATAAGACTGTATATTAGATGATAGTATTGTATTGATGTTAAATTTTCTGAGTTCAATAACTAATTTATTGTTGCTTTCTAGTTTATAAGAAACATTTAAAATGAAAAAAAAATCAGGATGATATCAGACTTCTCTCATACAACCATATGTAATAGAACACAATGGAGCATGCTCAATTAATTTTTAGAAGTAAAAGATTTCTATCCAAGAATTTAAAACTAGCCTAGCTCTATCATTCATTTCTAAAGACATAAAAGTATTTCCCAGTCATGCAAGGACCCAGTAGCCTTACTATTTATCCTGAAACAAAAATAACCTTTCAAAATGCAAAATATTTTAATTATGAGGAAGCATCAGCAATAAAACCATTAAAACTTTAGGTTATATGCCTAAATTAATATGGTTCTAAGACAATACACATATTAAAATAATCATTTAACAAAATTTAAATAATGTAAAAACATAACAATCTAAAGCTAAAAGTCAAAATTATTTCAACAAAAAAGTGGTGTGTGTAGTGCATGTGTGTGCATGCATGTGTGCGTGGGGGCAAGGGTAAGAATGGGAGGAAGTAAAATTTAGGTGAGTCTCTTATTGTACATATAGGAAACTATTACATAATTTTATTAATGACGCTGAAAGAAGAATGTAGCACTTATAAAGATATAAAAATTCATAATGTGAATGAGAATAAAGATCAAAAGAAACTTGCAGGTGCAGCAAAATATAGGAAGAGAAAAAGAATAGGAAAGAACAAAGAAAGTATTAAAAACAAAGTCCAGCACTAAATACATATGATAAAAGTGAACTTCCCATATCCATAAGGAACATAGCCAAATTTAAGTACTTTCACTTTCCAGAGCATATATGAGATAAAGAAAGAGACATTTTTTCTACTAAGAAGTAAAAAAGTAGAATAAGAACAAATATATTTTTTTCCATAGCAGTATGATCATTTGGTGTTTTGTCCAAAAAAATAACACCCATAGGCTTATCTAAAAAACAAAATCCAATTATTTGCTGATTTCTATGTTATAAGAAAGCAATCCTATATTACATAAGCAACTCTATGCTAGAAGACTCACATCTTAAAATTTTATAAGGTTAAAAGTAAAGGAACAGGGAAAGATAAATCAGATGATACAAACCAAAAAGAAAGAGCAGCAATATTAATAGCATACTAGTAAGAAATCAAAACAAAGTATGTAAAACGGGCAAAGTGAATTATTTTTGACTGATTAAAAAATATAGACCTACAGTAAGGACATATTTTTTGAATTTTATACTACAAATAACAGAGAATTGAAATATGAAACTAAGTCTATTTGAAATTCCAGAACATGAAAGAATGGAAAATAATTATTTTGGGAAAATAACTTTTCTCACATAGTCATTTTTTACAAATCAAGCATCCAGAAGTAAATTAGAGAGTTAACAACACAATGGATGTGCATATTTTGCCTGTAACAGAGAACATAACTTTCTTCAAATATCCATATAATGATTATCAAAATTGACTATATACGATGCCACAATGACAATTTATTGAACTTCAAAAATTAAAATTAAAAAACAAAAACAAAAATTTTAATTTATAGACCCGCAACTAATCACCAGACAATAAAACTAGAAACTATTGACTAAAGATACAAAGAATATGTAATACTACCTAGAGACTAAAAATCATTCTCAAAAGAGGAAATAAAGTTATAAATAATATATTTTTATTTAAAAAAATAATAAAGGCAGTCAAAAGCTCTTAAGATAGGTTTCTGTTATGAAATGATACGCTGAATTCATATTTCTATCTCTTCTCTCTTGAGATCTCATTAAAACACTGAAAAGAAATAATTTTTAAAGAGAAAAATATACAATAAGGAAAAGGGATCAGAGGCTACCCACCAGTAGAAAAGGGAGTTTAACAATTTCAGAGAGAAGGAAAGTAAAAGGAGTTATAAGTAGTAAAGCAGAACAGTGGATTAGGGGGGCAACTCACTGGAGGAAGCCTGGAAAGGCAGAAAACACAAGAAACAGGAAATAATTGAAAGAAGACAAAGCTGTGGATTTCCCAACCACTTGTCACCCTAGGATGCTTAGCAGACAGACACCTTCCACCCCTACTTCAATTTAAAAAAAAAAAGAAGTTTCCTTCTACAAAGAAATTTCACACACCATCTAGTATGCATCAGGGTGGCTACAATGAGAGGCAGTGCTCCCTGTCAGACATCAGCATTTTACACTTAGGATTTGTAAAAGACAGTGACTATTTTCTTTTCTTTTTAAAAAAATTTTATTTATTTATTCATGAGAGACACACAGAGAGAGGCAGAGTCATAGGAAGAGGGAGGAGCAGGTTCCCTCTGGGGAGCCTGATGAGGGACTTGAGCCCAGGACCCAGGAATCAGGACCTGAGCCTAGGGCAGATGCTCACCTACTGAGCCACCCAGGCAACCTCACAATGACTATTTTCATGTACATTCATCCAAAGTAAAGCCAGCCAATAAACTAGTCTACACAGAACTCAGTGCACTTCTATTACTCTATTTAAAATGTAAACAGAAGCCAAAGATCACCAAATACTTGAGGTATATCTACCACAATGAAGAGAAAAATAAAGACAACAAAAGGAGAGAAACAAAAGACTATGAGAGAGTGGAGAATATTTACAGAATGTAAAATAACTGAAAAACTTTCAATACATCCATAAAACAAGAACAGGATATCTTTAGGAAAGAATAAGAATGAGTCCTTGGAAATTAAATATATGATTACCAAGTTCAATAGAATGTTTGGAGAATAAAGTTAAGAAAAATTTTCAAATAATAGAATAAAAAGAATAAAATAGGATATGAGAAAGAAGTTAAAAGTTACAGAGGACTGATTCTAAAAGGTTAACATTCAACAATCAGAAGTCTCAGAATGGAAAAAACAGGGACATATACAGGCAAAAATAATCACAGAAATAATAAAAGGTAGATCTATAAATAAAAAAGGGATATGAAACTTCAGATTAAAGTATCCCGTATGCCAAGTACAAGAGATTTAAAAAAATCCACGACCAGACATATCTTTATGAGATTTTAGATCCCTAGGTAAGGAGATCTTAAAGGCTTCCAATAAGAAGAAACAAGTCACATAGCAATCATCTGATGAGCAATACTGGAAGAAACACAGAAATGTCTTAAAAGTTGTGAGGAAATGATTTTAAATTCTGGTTTCCAGCAAACACGGTTTTCAAATACAGAAATAGAATAAGGACTTAAAAAATTAGCCTCCCATATATTCTTTCTTGAATGATTACTTAAGCTTTTGCATCTAATCTAGCAAAAGAAGAAAGGAAACCAAGAGGAAGGATGACGTGGGGATCAAAGAAATAACTCTTACTCAGGACAGTTGATTAGACACATCTCTAACTCTTGGACTAAAAAAAAAATAGTCTACCAAATGTAAAAAAAAATGAAGTGACTGAAGAAAAGAAGAGTATTTTAAGGAAGAATATTGAGCAAAACACACACAAACTTTAGTTAGGTCAAATTGCTGACGTACATTGTCAAAGGAAAATTTCATAATAATCTATCATGGTTGTGGGTGTAGAGAAATGTGAGAGAAAATTCAAGCACCTTAAGGTTTTTGTTTTGTTAGAATGTACTGATTATCTCCATATTTTATTAGAGAATAAAAGTTCATATGTATGTCTATAGACAAAGATTAAAACAGGAAGCAAAATTTCCAAACCACCAAAAGAAAGCCCAGGATAAGAAAGAAAATTAGATCAGTTCAACCGAAAGCAGGAAAAGAAATAAGATTAACAAATATGCAAGGAAGTAGTAAGTAGAAAACTAAACAACTACAGGGCAAGAAATAGTGTAAATATATCAAAAGTCATAATGCATCCCAGCAAATTTTATTCTTCCATAAAAAGACAGACTCTGGCTAAAAAGGAAGAAGAAAAGGAAGGAAGAGAGGAAAGTGGATGGAATGAAAGAAGAAGGTAGAAAATCCAGTGACAAACTAGTTAAAAAAGGCACGCTTAAATCAATATGATGGAGAAATGTTGAAAATCAAAGGATAAGAAAGATAAAAAAGATAATCCATAAAAATGCTAACAAAAGCAATCAGGTATCAGAAAAAAACTTTTTTTTAAAGATTTAAAAAATTTTATTTATTCATGATAGACACAGTGAGCCTGACGTGGGACTCGATCCCGGGTCTCCAGCATCACACCCATCAAACTGCTGGGCCACCAGGGCTGCCCCAGAAAAAAACTTTTTAATTGAAGACAAAATCAATTAATTAGAACAAGGATATTAAATTGGTAAAAGTCAAATTCTGACAAAAACATGTAATAATCTTGACACCTTGCTCAGATTTAGAAAAATATATTCCGTATATACACACACACACACACACACACACACACACGTGTATATTAATATATACATATACATATATACTATTAAAATGAGATTAATATATGCTTGTTTATATAAAACTCTTATTCTTCTATATTCTTAATAAGTATTAGTAGTATATATGTATATATACTAATATATATACTATTAATATATGTTAATAGTGTGTTAATATATGTGTATCTAGATAATAATATACATTATATACTATTATATATGTAGCTTAGTATATAATAACATATGTTATATAATATTATGTAACATATTTTGTAGTATATACTATGTATTAGCAAATAACATATGGTGTAATATATAATATTATATATATACTATTCATAGTACATATCTGTATATGTATACATACAAACACAGATATTGCTTAATAATTAAGGACAAATAGTCATCTACAACCACGGTAGAAAATTAAATACAGTGCTCTCATAAATGAACAAACAAGTAGTCAAAAATAAATGATATCAGGCTTCATCAACAGAAAATACGCACTGTTTTTAAATGCCCATGGAGAATGATTATGTATTAAGCTATAAAGAAATTTCAAAAAATTCCCCAAGTAGAAATTATGAAGACCACATCACCTACACAAAGAAATTACATTACAAATCCACAACAAAAGAATAGCTAAGTCATATCCTTTTAGAACTAAAATAACCAAAAATGTATTTTCCTAAATAATGTCTGTATTAAGGAAGAAATAAAAAATACATTACAGACTATTAGAAATAATTGCCATCAGAAGAAAACCTAGAGCTTTAAGTCTATGTATTAAAAAGGACCTAATTCAAAACATATGAAACCAACCATTTAAATCAAGGATTCTGAAAAGAAAAATAATATATACCGAGAGAAAAGAGAATGAAGAGGCAGTGATAAAAACAGAAATAAAAGAAACAGAACCAAAATGGTAGACTTTGACAACCACAATAAAAGCTGGCTCTTCTGCAGCCCAGTAAAACACATAGTTCTGGTGCTATTTTAGTATTTCAAATGATTTTAGAGAAAAAATAAAAGCCTTTAACTTAATTTTATGAAACTGATGTACTTTGCGATAAAAGAGGACAACGACAAAGCAAAAACAAAAACTGTAAACTAATGTCTTATTCTCTCATTTGGTACATACTGATTGTCTCCTCTACTACAGGTACTGCACCAGGCACTACAGATAAAGCAGTAAATAAAAAGATAAATCCCTACTCCACCTCCATGGAGATTAGATTTTGAAAATAAGCAAATCAATACATGATCAAGTATAGTTTATAAGAGGAATATGAGAAACGTATGTTGAGAAATTTAATAATATATATTATTAAGTTAATAGATAAAAAAACCCCATATGGTTATCATCATAAGTGATTAAAGTTATTTGGCAAAGTTCAACATCTACTTCTATTTAAAATTATTTAAGTAAATCAGAAAATGTATAGGTTACACTTATTTATTCTGCAAGAATTAGCTAATGCAACCAGATAAAATTATATAAGATGCAAACATTGGAAAGGATTTGGAATTATCATTTGTTAATGATAAAATTATCTACCTGAAAAAACCCAAATGTACCAACTAAATTAGTAATATACTTCATGAAGTAAGATAGTTCACGGCCTGATAAAAAATAAATGTACAATAAAAGAGTAAGAAAAGCTTTATATAAACAGAAGCACATAGTAGGACATGTAATAGTAAAAAAGAGATAGTTCACAGAAAGTATACATACTTAGTAATGGTAATAAATCTCAAAGAAGCTGCACTATTAAAATCAGTGGGAATAGGAAGAGCTTTTCTAGATTACACGTTATTTATACGGAAAAATAAAATTAGATCGCTACCTCAGATTCATATCTCAGACAAATTCTGGGTGGAGTAAAACTGACACATGAACAGCAAATTTAAATACAAGATTTTTTAAAAATTAAAGAACATTATATAATATTCATTAATAATATGTATATTTAGTAAAAATGTTAAGACATCCATGCATATGGGCCCATTAATTTCAGTACAGTGGTTACCTTTGGAGACAGAGGGCAGGAGGAGGGCTAGAAGTGGGTCAGTAATATATCATTACTTTAAATATTTTTTTAAAGGTTTATTTATTGTGGAGAGAGAAAAAGAGAGAGAGTGGGGCAGAAGGAGAGGGAGACAGAGTCTCAAGCCAACTCTGCTCTGAGTTTGGGGACCTACAAGGGGCTTGGTCTAGAACCTGAGCTGAGATTGCAACCTGAGCTAAAACCAAGAGTTAGTTGCTTAACCAACTATGCCACGGAGGCACCTGTATATATCATTACTTTAAAAAAAAAAAAAGTGGGAGATAAATCAGGATTAAGTGTTTAGCTTGATTTGATTGAGTTATTTAATTACTTTTTATATTTTTTAGTATGTTTGGAATATTTCATAATGAAGAATAGAAAAATTACAACATCTATAATCCATTTAATCTTTATTTTGGTGTAAATTGTGAGTTTAGTGGATCTATTCCAATTGTCACACTACTGAATAATCCAAGCTTTCCCTGTTTTAATTTGAGATGCCGGTATCACATTGTAAATTTTTCTATACTTAGGCCTATTTGTCTTTTTTTAGTCTGTTCTTTTCAATCTGTCTATTCTGGCCTCAGTACCACTGTTCTAGTTATTAAAATTTAACAGTAAGTTTACAAATGAATACATGGCCAAACCTGCATTACTTCTCTTCACTGCCCTTCTTCCCCTCCCAAACCAATATTTGCCTGATATCTCCTTTGTGTTTATTGTTACTCATAGCATTCAAAGTAAATGTTAGGAATAACCTCTGATGAAGCTTGCAATCTTTTATGTCAGCTCCATAAAGACAGGGATTTCCATTTTATTCTTTGCCTATTCCAACAGCTTCCACAGAGTTTGACACACAGTAGTCTCTGAATATTTGTTCAGCAAATTCAGTCATTAAAACAAACAAACAAACAAACAAACAAACAAACAAATATAAAAACCCTGAAAAGCTAGGGTTATATTATATTTATAGGCTAGTGTGGAGGAGAATATTTATCTTTATTGTACTTAGTCAAACCAACATTTATCTGTTACCATGGTTCTAAATACCTCTCAGCAAAATTTTATGAATTTCTTCAGCTAAATTGCACATGAAATTCCCTTTATGTTTGTCCTTGACAGGATTTTTGTTATTATTAATTTGCTTTTTCTTTCTTTTTAAAAATTGATTATTAGTACGTAGGGGAGTAACTAATTTTGTGAGTTTTTTTATTCAGCAAACTTGCTATCTTCTTTTAATTCTGTATAGATAATAGTAACATTTACAAATAACGTTATCTTGTATATTGCTTAGCCAATCTGTGTATTTCTCTTCTTTTCCCTTTCTTATTGCATTGGGTAGAAGAACTTCTAGTATGTTGAGAAGTTGGACTGACAAGAGGCAACTTTTTTATTCAGATTTTCAAATGGAATGCTTGCTATTTTTATTTTTTTTAAAGATTTTATTTATTTGAGAGAGAGCAAGAGTGAGAGAGATCATAGAGGGAGATAAAGAGGGAAAAGAGGGAGAAGCAGACTAGCCACTGAGCAGAGAGCCTGATGTGGGGCTTGATCCCAGGACCCTGAGATCATGACCTGAGCCGAAGGTAGATGCTTAACCGACTGAGCCACCCAGGTGCTCCTGGAATTCTTGCTATTTTATAAATTTCATTTTTAGATTTTCATAGATACCTTTTTATCAGATTAAGACAGTTTCCTTCTATTCCTAATTTACTAAGGATTTCTTATAATTATTGTTGAATTTTATTGAATGCCTTTCATTCATCTATTAAGATGAACCCATGGTTTTTCTCCTTTAACATTCAAGGTACAAGATTATCTTGGTAGGTTTTTAAAAAAAAACAAAAAAAAAAAACACATTGAACCATTCTTGTATTCCTTGGATAAAGCCTACATGGTCAGGAGATAACACTCATACACATAAACATTATTCATTTCAATTTGCCAATATTTTATTCATAATTCTTGGTCTACAACTTTTCTTTATTATATTTGCCTGATTTTGATATTAAAAGCAAAAGAGAGGCTTTCCCACTTCTGAAACTTTTCTTTCCTTTCCTATGCTAGCCCAAGCCACCATCTGAATTATCCTTTAATCCTCCCCTTTTTCAATTTCATTTTCTCTCTTCCCTGACCTCATCTTTTTTTCTCACAACCTACCACCTCACACATGCTCTAGAATGTTAGCTCCAAGAGCAGGGAGTTTGCCTTTCCCCAGAAATTTGACCTCTGTGTAGCCTTAACAAGGGTTCCAAAGTGTCTGTTGAATAAATGAATGAAATAAAATCTTACTTGTCATATATCAGACTGGCAAAGACAAAAAAATTGAAATGTCCATATTGACACTGGGGAAAAATGACCACAGATTTATATGCATATATTCTAAAGAATAATTTGAAGATAACAACCAAAAGTCTTTAAAACATGATACCTTTGACTAAGCAAGTGTATTTCTAGCAATTCATTTTTCTGATGTAATCTAATAATGTGAAAACAATTTTTATCAAAACCTTGTTAATCAGGAAAAATGGTAACTAACCTTTCAATGATATGTGATTTTTAAATAAATTATGATGTATCTCTACAATGGAACTGTATATATTTCTAAAATTGTCACAGAAAGATGTTTAGGACAAATTGTAAACTTAAAAAAGATGGTAATAAATGTGTATTATCATTCTATTTTGGTAAAAAGTTTACTTCTATGCACTGAACAAAATCTGAAAGAATATATACAAAAATATTGCTGTTGCTTACTGCCAGTCCTAGGAAAAACAAAACTTTTTTCCTTTTCCTTTATCTATATTTTTCTACCTTTCTATCATGAACGCTGTTTTGGTCACAAAACATAAATTTAAAAAGAAAAGAATTTTAATATCATGCTGTTACCAATTTAATGAAAAATCTCTGGCATTGGGGGAAGTAATACCAAATACTAGAGTGTATGTGTATAAATGACATCTGTTGAAGGCTGCCCAATATCTGAACACACTTTTTTGGGGAATCTTGAAACGAATTACTAATGAGCAGTAACGGGACCTAGGGTGAGCCAAACTAATGTTTCCATCCAGAACTCTGAATTCTGTGAGAGGAGTGCAGAGATACAGAAAATCATTAGAGATTACTCATCGAACCTGTGGCCAAATGGTGGCATCAAACTCCCAAGAGTGTCCACGGGCAGCAGAGCATGACAAAGAATGTCCAGTGGAAACTATATCAGCAGCAGCGTCTAAAGCATCATTTTCTTAGGTATGATATTGGCTCGGCTTTGCCTTTTTTGGATTCTACTACGTTTGTAAGACTGGTTCTCCACTGCCCCTTCAGATTCCGTAGAGCTTTATGATATTTTTAAAGAAAAGTCCTGTTCTGCTTCAGATAAGTTAGTTTCTATTGTTTAGAATGAAGAGTCCTGGTATAATTCTCAATGAGTAAAATTGGCGACTGGTGCAACTGCTTAGCAATTATCACCAATTATCATCAGTTAAAGCTCCTGCATTTCAGAAATTGCTACTATTTTTCTAGGTAGGTCAAAAGGTTACTAGAGAGTGCATGGGCATAAATACCACAGAGATCAGGAATGAACCAGCCATGATATTTACTATTTGTGTGAACTTGGACAATAGATCTAATCCCTCTAGGCCTTAATCTATTCGTGTAAATTATTTTGAGGATTCAATAAGACCATGTTAAAACTTCACATATCCCATATTTATTTTAAAATTTAACTCTGCTCTGTTATTTCGTGGCTCACAGTATACCTATACTTTTTTTTAAAAAAAAAAATATATATTTTTTCATGAGGGACACAGAGAGACAGAGAATGAGAGCCATAAGCGGAGGGAGAAGCAAGCTTTCTGTGGGAAGCCCCAGGTGGGACTCGATCTCAGGATCCCAGGATCACGCCCTGAGCCAAAGGTAGATGCTTAACCACTGAGCCACCCAGGTGTCCCTACCTACACTTTTAAATCATGTATTTTCCCACCACAGACACCACTTCCCTATGTGATCAACTCTTTCTATCTCATCAGAAAATGAAACTCCTAGGCATAAATCTAAATGTATGCTTTCTTCAGTACTATGCATTGGTTACTGCAGTCTGGTAGAGAAATTAGAATAACCTATATAAAGTCACACTGCGTTTTTGCCAGACTCAATGCTATATTCAGATAAAAACAAAGAAAATGGCAGCCCATATCCAAAAAAGCACTGAAATGTGAAAAAAGAACTTAAATCTTACTGAACTCTCATGAAGAACTAATATAAGATTCCACTGCTAATGCATAGTAAAAAAAAACTTAAAATTCTCTTTTGTTGTCTCCTTAAATTATGGAGAAGGGCAGCTGCCCCAGAATCTCATCTCAGACCCCCAAATCTTCCTCAAATTATGTCTCTAAGCTCAACCCAATACAGCTTTTTCCCTCAACACATCCCCTCCTCTTGCTGGATCAATTATTTTCTACCTCTAACTTCGTAATGTAAATCAATCAGGCTTTCTTTTAATTATCCTCTGTGTGTGTGTGTGTGTGTGTGTGTATGTGTATATATATATATATATATATATAAAACAAACACCCACAAAATGGCCCTGAGCTGAGCAAACAGGGAAAGATTTATGAACTTTTAGGTATTCATAATCTTTTATCCTCCCCCATGCCTTCCAACATTTCTCCTCTCTTCTCTCATATCTCTTCCCTTCCCTCCTTCCCTCTCCCACCACCCGAAAACTGTATAGATTTGAGCCATGATATATTTTGATCTGAAACCACAATTATGTCTTTACAAATGTTTGGCAACCCTACATTTTCTGGCTTGGCCCTTTTCTCTATTTGTCAGCTCTGATCTTTCCCCTGAGCTCTAGATTCACAAATGTGTCTGCCTTCTGAACATCTTCATTTGGGTGCTTTATGAGTATTTCAAACACAAAATTTAAAGTGAATGAAACACTCAGCAACTTTCTCCCTAAATCTCTTTTTTTCCCCCTCCTGTATTCTCCATATCAGCATCGACTTTCACTTGGTCAAACAAAAAGCCCCAGTGTGATTCCTGACTTTTCTGCTTCCTTTGCACTCTACATTCATTAATCAACAAGTTCTGATCTGTTAAAATCTCTTGCATTTGTAACCTATTGTACACATTAACTGCCACTACCCTAGATCAGACTAGCATCCATGTTTTCCTCTGTCTGGTCTCTCTGTATCCTACGGTCTGTCTTATTTTAGTTTACTGTTTTTACTATCATTAAAATGATCTTTCTAAGATGTCAATCTCACTCTGTCACTTAACTACATGGGTTCTGGAATCTGACTGCTAAGTTTTGAACCAGATTTAATGATCAACTAGGGAGGAAGGAAAGTGCATGCTACAGTGGTTAAGCACACAGACACTACAATTTATTTGCCTTTATTCAAATGTCAACATTGTCTTTATTAATATATGACCTTGGAACAATTACTTAAGTTTGTAGCACTTAGGTTTCTTAATTGTGAAACTGAAATAACAAAATAATCTATATTATAGAGAAGTTTTGAGGATTGTATTAAATAGAAAGCTCTGACAGAGCCATGTAAATGTTTGCTATTATTATATGGCCTTACATGGATTATATAGCCTTTCAGTACTTCAGTCGCTCATTCTATAAATAGGAGTAGTATGTTATGACATAGGTTTTTTTTTTATATTAGATGACATACAGGGTCTCACATTAGATGTCCCCACATCCTCTGTGAAAACATTCTCTGATCCCCCAATTCCCCAAGACAGGAATAAATGTATATGATGCCACTCCAGTATGTACTCTATATCATAGAATTTATCACATGTAGTTACAATTGACTGCTTCTCTGTCTCCATCCTGACCCTGGACCTTCTTGGATTGCATCCCCCAGTGGTTTTCCCACTGTACATCATAGTAAAATTTTATTGTACAATGGATGAATATATATATTCATATATATATAGTGTCTTTCCCAATTTCTAGCAAATAATAGGTGGTCAATATATGTCAATTCTTTTTATCAATTTACTCAGTTTAAGTGGGGAGGGTGGTAGGACAGTTTCCTACTAGAGCTCTCTTTCCTTTTAATGTTAACCTTTACCAAAGTACCAGGCCATTTGGCGATGAGCCCTTTTACCT
Source organism: Vulpes lagopus (assembly GCF_018345385.1). Classification (NCBI taxonomy): domain Eukaryota; kingdom Metazoa; phylum Chordata; class Mammalia; order Carnivora; family Canidae; genus Vulpes; species Vulpes lagopus. The sequence goes on along the minus strand of NC_054847.1, from coordinate 29,905,869 downwards.
GGATCTAAGCGAATTGTCAATGCTGAGTTTTAGTATCCCAACCTCAATAATCTTACAAGAAATTAAGTCACTATTTCCAAATGTGGGTCTTTTTCTGAAGGTTCACCAGTGAAGAAAAACATCTTGAACGATGTTAGAGTACATTCTTCAAATACTACAATGCCATGGTGACATCATTAAACTTGATTTTTTCCCACTAAACATCTTTATGGACTAGTTGAGTTTTGTTATAAAAATTTTTGGTTAGATGAAACTGTTCTATGCTCTGTAAGAAATGGGAGATTTCTGGACCCTTCCAGTAGCACTCTCCAATGGCAGTAACTCTTTCCCACCACTGTGACAGCCAATGATGCCTCTAGACATTTCCAAACTCTCTCTAGGGAGGGAGAGTTGGGGAAACAAAAATGATCACACACTTAGTTGAGAATTATTTTCAGTTAGATCATTCATCTGACCTTTAAAATATATCCATTTCTCTAATACACTTAATACTTTGCCCTGATATCTTACTGATGAAATCAAGGCAAAGTTAATGGCTACTGATTTTCTCTCTAAAGAAATGACTTGTACTTTTGACATACAGAAGTATGATGCAGGAGGAAATCGATGATTGCATTAGTTGCTGAATAGGTATACATTTGCTAAACATTATCTTTGAACTATTTTTATTTGTATTTAGATAAACCTAAAGACCTTGGCACTCCCTCTGAAAATATGAAGGAACTCCTTTAAAAAATGACAACTCTTTAAAAACCATGACTAACAGATATTTTAAATTGAATAGAAATTATGTAAGCTGTTTTATTTTTAAAATTTTTAAAAAGATTTTATTTATTTATTCATGGAAACACAGAGAGAAAGACAGAGACACAGGCAGAGGGAGAAATAGGTTCCCCGCAGAGAGCCCGATGCAGGCTTTGATCCTGGGACCCTGTGATCTGATCCTGAGCCAAAGGAAGATGCTCAACCACTGAGCCACTCAGGCGTCCCTTATTTATTCATTTGAGAGAGAGAGTATGGGGAGGAGCAGAGGGAGGAGCCCAACATGGGGCTCAATCATATGACCTTGAGATCATGACCTGAGCTGAAACCAAGAGTAGGACGCTTAACCAACTGAGTCACCTAGGTGCCCTTAAAATGTATGTTTTAAATAAATTTATACGGACAATTCTATCTAGTATATTAGGTGTAGTATGCAACTGGGAAATTTTAAAAAAATACTATGAATAGATATTGAATATTTTCAAGTACCTTTCTGCCATTTTCATCAAAATGGTCATAAGACTAAAATTATAAAAATGAAGACCAATCATTTTTAAAATTTTGATGATAATAAGAATGATAAACCATAGTGAAGTACAAAATACATGGAAGTTCTTTCCATTCTTTACTTACGACACTTAATCTCACTGCAAAAAGACAAAAAAAATCAGTGAGATAAATGATTCAAATATATTAATAAAGACTTTTGAAGTACAGTATTTCCTGAATCAAAAGAAAAGATGAAAAAGTCCTAATTTATAATGCAAATCTAACCTTTTCTGCTTTGAAATAATTGCTCTGGCAAGTTTCTTACATTTTTTTGAGTTAGGCATTCCTACCTTTCCTCTTTGTGCCCATTTGTCCCCTATGTTTTTCTTAAAGAATATTTATTAAGCATTTTTTATACCCACAGCAGTATATACACTGAATTATGTCAGGGTAAGAAATGGAGGAAAGGGAAAATGCCAATTAAATCAACAATGAGATACCAGTACACACCTATTAAAATACCCAAAATCTGGGACACTAACAACATCAAATGCTGGCAAGGATGTAGAGCAAAAGGAACTCTCATGTATTGCTGGTGGGAGTACAAAATGATACAGTCATTTTGGAAGACAGTTTGGTGTTTTTTTTTTTTTATAAAACTAAACATAATCTTACCATATGATTAAGTAATTGCACCTCTTGGCATTTACCTAGAGGAGCTTAAAACTTATTTCTACACAAAAACCTACACATGGATGTTTACAGCAGCCTTATCCATAACTGCCAAAACTTGGAAGCAATCAAGATGTCCTTTAGTACATGAATAGATAAACTATGATATATCCAGACAATAGAATATTATTCATTACTAAAAAGTTTTTAAGCCATGAAAGCATGAAGTCTTAAATGCATATTACTAAATGAAAGAAGTCAATCTGAAAAAGCTACATAGTCTAGGATTCCAATGATATGACATCTGGAAAAGGCATAATTAGGTTATGGAGACAGTAAAAAGATCAGCCGTTGCCAGGGGTAGGGTACGAGTAGGGATGAATAGACAGAGCAGAAGACTTTTACAGCAGTGAAAATACTCTGGTATTAAACATTTGTCCAAACCTATAGGATGTACATCAGGTGTGAACTCCAAGGCAAATTATGGACAGTGGGTGATTATAATATGTCAATATAGGTTCATCTTTAATAACACATGTACCATTCTGGTAAGTGATGTTGATAATGGGGAAGGCTATACCTGTGTGGGGTGAAGGGGTATATGGGAAATATCTCTACCTTCCTCTCAATTTTGCTGTGAATATAAAACTTCTCTAAAAAGTAGTCTTTTTTAAAAAATAAAGGAAAACAAGAAAAAAAGATATATTTTTAAAAACACCGTTTTTCAAATAGCTTATATTCTAGACTCAATCAAGCAAGCAAAGCAAGCAAGTCAGACTTAAAAAAGAACTACATGGGGCAGCCAGGGTGGCTCAGTGGTTTAGCATCGCCTTCAGTCCAGGGTGTGATCCTGGAGACCTGAGATCGAGTCCCATGTCGGGCTCCTTGCATGGAGCCTGCTTCTCTCTCTGCCTGTGTCAGTGCCTCTCTCTCTTTCTCTCTGTGTGTGTCTCTCATGAATAAATAAATAAAATCTTAAAAAAAAAAAACTTTAAAAAAGGTAAAAGAGAACTACATGAAACAAGAATGCTGTGGAATAGTAGAAAGAACCCTGAACTTGAGTTAGAAAACTTGAGATCAAATCAAATTTTTGTGTGAAACTGGGCAAGGCATTTATATTTACTTTTTCTAAGTCTTGGTTTTCTCTATTGTAAAGTAAGAATAAAAGCATTTCTCTTAGAGTTGAGAATTAATGAGCTAAATCTCTTAAAGTACACTTACGTAGCCAACTATTAAATGTTTCTTTTTCATAAAATATAGGAATAACAAACAAGACGGGATCACTGCCTGGCGGGATTTTTTTTATACAGTTTTGTTAATTTCCCTAAATGTCATAATCTACAGGGGGAAAACATACTGTTTATAGAAAAACAGGAAAGCCCTAGATATCTTCATTCAAACCTATTTCTGCCAAGTCATTCTCCACTATTCTGCACTATTTTATGGGACCCAGTACAGAAAAAGATGTATCATATGGATAGGTGTTAGTTATAGTGGCAGAGTTCAGAGCATATTGTTTTTTACATTGGGAAAATGGTCTGGAAGGGCAGGTATGTTCAGAAGACTCAAAAATAGAAAGTAGACAAGCATGATAGGAACGTAGTTAGAAAGATAGTTATAGAGCAGGGTTTCACAACTATGGCACTGAATTCATTTTGGGCCCCATAATTTCTTTGTTGTAGAGGGCTGTCCTGTGCATTGTTTCGGACTCTGGCCTTATATTATATCCCACCAATAATGACAACCCCAAATGTCATTAGATATTGCTGAATGTTCCTTTAAGGGGAAAAACTGCCCCTGGTTGAGAATCACAGATTTAGATGGCAACAATGTAAGGGGAAAAGAATGAGATAAGTAATAATTCTGACCAAAAGATGCACAGTTAAAACAGGCACAATTTAAAAAGATTTATCAATGCAAAAATGATATGTGTTAATATGAATCATGTCTGGGGAAAACTATAAGCAGTAGCTCTCAAGTAGATAGTGTAATGAACAGAAGAGTAAATGTAATATAATGACTGTGTCAAAGGTCAGAAGTTGAGAGAAGGAGATAATGAATTGGGTGGGGGTAGACACAAAAATTAAAGAGTAAATTAAGTCAGGGGTAACTGTTTCAGTGTACCGATTTTAGTTTTCTTCTAATTTTCCCCCCAAAACTGTAACTAAAGAAAATACAGTAATAGATATTACCTCTCTAGATAAGTGGGCAGGTAGATAGGTAAAAAGGTTAGAAATAGGCATTTGACAAAATATAGCATCCTTTCTTGATAAAAACTCTCAAGAAAGTAGGGATAGAAGGAACATACCTCAACATCATAAAGGCCATATATGAAAGATTCACAGTTAATATCCTCAAAAAAACCTGAGAGCTTTTCCTCTAAGGTCAGGAACATAACAGGGATGCCCACTCTCACCACTGTTACTGAACACAGTCCTGGAAGTCCTAGCCTCAGTAATTAGACAACAAAAAGAAATAAGAGCCATTCAAATTAGCAAGGAAGAAGTCAAATTTTCACTCTTCACAGACAACATGATATTTTATGCAGAAAACCTGAAAGACTCCACCAGAAAATTGCTCAAACTGATACATGCGTTCAGCAAAGTCATAGGGTATAAAATTGGGGCACAGAAATCTGTTGCATTTCTATACACCAATAATGAAGCAGCAGAAAGAGAAATCAAGGAATTAACTCCATTTACAATTGCACCAAAACCCGTAAGATACCTAGGAATAAATGTAACCAAAGAGATAAAAGATGCTCAACTTGGGCAGCCTGGGTGGCTCAGCGGTTTAGTGCCACCTTCGGCCCGGGGCCTGATCCTCCAGTCCCAGGATCGAGTCCCACATCAGGTTCTCTGCATGGAGCCTGCTTCTCTCTCTCTGCCTGTGTCTCTGCCTCTCTCTCTCTCTGTCCCTCATCAATAAATAAATAAAATCTTAAAAAAAAAAAAAAGAAAAGATGCTTAACATCTGAAAACTATAGAACACTCATGAAAGAAATTGAAGAAAACAAAAGATATGGGAACACATTCCATGGTCATGGACTGGAAGAACAAACATTGTTAAAATGTCTATACTACCCAAAGCAATCCACACATTCAATGCAATCCCTATCAAAATAATACCAGGTCTTTTCACAGAGCTGGAATAAACAATTCTAAAATTTGTATGGAACCAGAAAAACCCCTGATAGCCAAAGTAATGTTGAAAAGGAAAAGCAAAGCTGGAGGCATCACAATTCTGGACTTCAAGATGTATTACAAAACTATAATCATTGAGATAGTATGGTACTGCAGAAAAACAGACAAATAGATCAATGGACCAGAAGAGAGAACCCAGAAATGGATCCACAACTGTATGGTCAACTGATTTTCAACAAAGCAGGAAAGACTATCCAATGGAAAAACGACAGTGTCTTCAACAAAGTTTTTGGGAAAACTGGAGAGCAACATGCAGAAGAATGAAACTGGACCTCTTTCTTACATTAGACACAAAAATAAAACCAAAATGGATGAAAGACATAAATGTGAGACAGGAATCCATCAAATTCCTAGAAGAGAACACAGGCAGCAACTTCTGACTTCATCTACAGCAACTTTTTACTACATACATCGCCAGAGGAATGGGAAATGAAAGCAAAGATTGACCTATCAGGACCTTATCAAGATAAAAAGCTTCTGTGCACAGTGAACTAAACTCAAGGCAATCTACAGAATGGGAGAAAATATTTGCAAATGACATATCAGATAAAGGGCTAGTATCCAAAAATCTATAAAGAACTTACCAAACTCAACACCCCCCCCTAAAAAAAAATCCAGTCAAGAAATGGGCAGAAGACATGAACAGACATTTCTCCAAAGAAGACATACAAAAGGCCAACAGGTACATTTAAAAGCTCAACATCACTTGTCATAAGGAAAATACAAGTCGAAACCAACCACAATGAGATACTACCTCACACCTGTCAGAATTGCTAAAATTGACAGGAAACAACAAATATTGGCTAAGATGCAGAGAATGGGGAACCCTTTTGCACTGCTGGTGGGAATGTAAGCTGGTACAGCCACTTTGGAAAACAGTATAGAGGTTCTTCAAAAAGTTAAGTTAATTGCTGATGACCCAGCAATTGCACTAGTAGGTATTTATCCAAAGTATTCAAAAATACTGATTTGAAGGGGCACATGCACCCCAATGTCTATAGCAACATTACCAACAATAGCCAAACTATGGAAAGAGCCCAGATATCCATCAGCTAATGAAATGGATAAAGAAGATGTATACACACACACACACACACACACACACACACACACACAATGGTATATTACTCAGTCATCAAAAAGCATGAAATTTTGCCATTTCCAGTGACATGGATGGAATTAGAGTGTATTATGCTAAGTCAGTAAGAGAAAACACAATATGATTTCACTCATATGTGGAATTTAAGAAACAAAACATGAGCATAGGGGAAGAGAAGGAAAAATAAGATAAAAAGAGAAACGGAGTCAAACCATTAGAGACTCTAAACTAGAGAGAACAAATTGAGGGTTAATAGAGGGGAGGTGGGTAGAAGATGGGCTGAGTGAGTGATGGGCATTAAATAAGGAGGGTACTTGTGATGCACACTGGGTGTTAGTAAGTGATGAATCACTTAATTCTACTCCTGAAACCAATACTATACTATATGTCAACTAACTTGAACTTAAATAAAATTTTGCAAGAAAAAAAAGGATTAGGAATAGTTACTTGAAAACATAATCAAAAAAAAAAAAAAAGAAAACATAATCAGAGTAAATGTAAAAATTCCTTTGTCCATTTTTCTTTTCTTTTTTTTTATAGGGGTATTGATTTGTAATTGTTCTTTTTTGATTATATGTGTTGGAATGTCTTCTTCAGTTTGTAACTTGTGTTTCTTTTTTTAAAAATATTTCATTTAGTTATTCATGAGACACACAGAGAGAGAAAGAGAGGTAGAGACAGAGGCAGAGGGAGAAGCAGGCTCCCTGCAGGGAACCCGATGTGGCACCCAATCCCTGGACCCCAGGGTCATGCCCTGAACTGAAGGCAGATGCTCAACCGCTGAGCCATGCAGGCATCCCTGTTTTCTCATTCTTTTAAGGTGACTTTTGAGAAAAGAAACATCACAATTATAATGCAATTAAATTTAACAATTTTTTTCCATAATGAGTTTGTAAATTTTGTATCTTAAATTTTTCCCTATTCTGAATAATCAATGAATCCAATACCATTTATTGAAAAGTCAACCCTTATCACAATGCTAGCTCTGTTATATAACTCTCCAACCTCTCACAGATGTCTCTGGTCTGTCCTATTTCACTCCACTGGTCAATCTGCCTATCTTTACACCATTAAAATATTGTATTGATTGCAACAGCTTTATATCTATCACATCACCTTTAGTTGTTTACCATGAGATGGAGGGTATCTAGTTCACCATACTAATAAGACACAAAGGTTTAATTTTATTTTCCCCCTTATCACTTCTATTCTTTGCATTATTTCTCTTAAAATGTCTCTATTTTTTTTTTCCTGGTTTCAAAAAATCAGATACTCATTTTGAAAAAAAACCCTCCAGTGATATAAAGTAGAAAAGTAAAAAGTCACAGTCCCCTAATTCACCCCCTTTATCTTTACCCTAAGGTAAAGACATTGTTATAGTTTGCTTTCATATAATATATATTTTTATTTTTACAAAAATAGTATTATGCCTACAAATATTACCCTATTGTTCCCTAACATTTAAAAAAATAAAAAAAGTATCAAGTAGAATTTAACATGTCATTAATTATAGATCTACTTCATGAATATTTTCAAAAGAAAACACTGTCTTGCAAATATTGAATTTGTTTCTTCGATTTAGAGTCCTATTTTCTGAGAGACATTCTGAAAATATATTTTAACTTGTTTTATTAAATATGTAATGTTTCATTACAGGTCCACATTTCACTTATCAATAAACAGATTCACCATGACATATTTTCAAGGTTTGATATTCTCATCTCTCTTTATAAAACTGCATGATAAGAAGTTGTTAACCTCAATGTATTCAGAATTTTATTTTTTTAGATTTTATTTATTCATGAGAGACCCAGAGAGAGAGAGAGGCAGAGACACAGGCAGAGGGAGAAGCAGGCTCCCTGCGGGGAGCCTGATGTGGGACTCGATCCCAGGACCCCGGGGTCACGCCCTGGGATGAAGGCAGGTGCTCAACTGCTGAGCCACCCAGATGCCCCTGAATTTAGAATTTTATAAGTCATTAGGTACACTGGGCTTACAAAATATTCTCAACATGCTAAGCAAATGTTATTTCAAATGACACTAAGCAGAATTAAAGTAGGTGTTACATTCCTTAAAGGGACTAAATATTCTAACTGGCTTTGAGCTACTGTCTTCTCTGGCTGTTCACATATGCTATGAAAGAACAGCTCTTCTGAGGGATCAAATGAACAATTAGTGACACCTGCCATCTCCAATATTCTGAATGTCCATTATCCAAGAAGGTAGATGTTACACATATTTTTAAGATGTGAAAACCCATTCTAATTTATTTAAAGTACTTAATGATTAAAATAAAATATTCCCCCTACTATAGAAGTTACTTATTGTAGGAAAAAGATCAAAGATCTTTTTTCAAATTTTGTCTACTTTTTCAAGGAGTTTTATTATTATTATTTTTTAAAAAATTTATTTATTTATTTATTCATGAAAGACACACACAGAGAGTGAGGCAGAGACATAGGCCGAGGGAGAAGCATGCTCCATATGGGAAGCCCAATGCGGGACTCGACCCTGGGTCTCCAGGATCACGCCCTGGGCTGCAGGCGGCACTGAACCGCTGAGCCACCCGGGCTGCCCACTTTTGGTGAATTAAAAGGAGGATTAAAGCAGTTAAACATTAAAAACAGTTATCTCTAGGTAGACTCATAGGGAGGGGACATTAAATATTATTTGACTTTACATGTACACATAATACATTATTTTTTTTTAAGGGAAAAGAGTAAGGTCGTAACAGGGAATTTAATACGGCTGCATATGCCTTCTCAATCCACTTCTGCGTGTTAGTATCCAATTGAGAGGCAATATGCTGCGACAGGGGTTGGATATGGATCAACACGAATGTGGGTTTGAATTCTGTCTCTGCAACTGACTGATTCTAATTTATGTGGGAAAATCAGTTAATACTTTTGAGACCATATTGTTTTTGTATATAATTAGGCAATAATGATTTCTAGCATGAAGAGATACTGTACGAGCTACCAATAATCTACGTGAAGCATATGGTCTGTAGAAAATGCTTATTTAATAGTAGTTGCTATAACTAATCATTATCTCTTACTAATGAAAACAACAGCACACTATCAAAGCTTATAATTTCTAAAGCTACAATCTTATTTTGAAATCTGAATCATATAACTGAATTTTATTATCTGCATTTTATGGTTGAACAAAAAGGATAAGCATACTTGCCCAAATCTATTAATAGGAACTTAAACTTGAGACAAAATTGCAAATGCTCAATCTTTCCCCAAAATAATTCTTATTCAGACAATAAAGAGGAAGGCTGAGAGGGCCTTTCCATGGTTTAGAATGTTTTAATTGTTTAAAATTATGAATGTTTTAGAATGTTTTAGAATTGTTTTGTTTAATTAACAAAATTCTTTCAATATAGTTAGCAATAGGGTGATCAATGATATAAGAAAAAGGGGAACATATAAGAAAAGTTTCAAAGAGAAAATAGCTGTGAATCTGGGTATCAGTTTCAAGCCCAAGGTTTCCTAATACTCCAAAGATAGAGAGATATTTAATTATTTTTACCTAAAGTAGCCTATATAATAATACAAACTCTAATAGTAGAGTTTTGTGATCATGTATTTCCTGACCTAACTTTGTTACTCATTTGTACCTAAGCCCTCATAATTTTGTAAAGCATGCTCAAAAAATTTATCATTCTGGAAGGTGGGCCATAATGTAACTTTTCAAGTCTGATGCTGTCTTGCCTTGTTATGATCCATGGAATCAAAGAAAGAAACCTTCGTTCATATGACATCTACTCCCTAAATCTCAAGCACAGTATCTAGGACACTGTTAACCACCTGTGAAACACCTTTCATTGAAAGGCTGGACTTGCATATCCAGGTCTGTGAACAATGGACTAGAATTCCAACTAAATTTAAACTTTGATGAAGGGAAGTTGGTCAGTCTTGTTCACTACTGTATCATCAGTGCTTACCAAAATGCCTGGCAAACAGGAGGTGCTCACTCAGTATTTGTGAAATGGATAAATAAGTGTATGAAAGAGTAAATAGTAATACCTAAGTGATTATTTGAGTTTTCATTCTGCAAAGATAAAATGACCAAATACAAAATTAGTAATAAATTTATTCTATTCGTAACTCATGAATTATTTCTCCTCAATTTAAAAAATAAAATAATGTAGATCAAGTGAAGTGCCACTTTTTGGAGTAAAAATTCTGCTACTTGCATACATGTAAAGTTATGTTATAGTTTAACTACTTCTGTTTCATTTGCTATTAAGGGGTATTTTACCCCCCTTAATAGCAAAAATAATGCAAACAGTCACAGTAAATGTAACAGTATTTTCTAATTTAAAATATCAAAGCCACTGTAATATAGGCCTGACATACATTATCTCATTCACACTTTACAACAAACTTATGAAACAGATATTATCACCATATATGACCGATGAAGAAAATGAAGTTTAAAGAGGTAATTTGTGCAAGGTCACAAAGAACGTAAAATCCAGATTTTAAAAAAAAATCGAATTCTAAAATAACAGGTCTAACCGTAGAGACATTTAACACACACACAGTCACACCACATCCAGCCTGCTATCCAACCCCAACCATGAGAGAATATTTTATCTCTTCTTTCACAACATTTATTGTATGCTAATTATGCTCCTGGTACTATGCTAGGCTCTCCTAAAGATCACTTGTAATTCTGAAATACAATAAAAAGTGGCACATACCAACACTGCTCCCTGGAACCATACTGTTGACAGCCATACTCTGAAAGTTTCCACACTCTGCTCATATGCATGTGTGACATGTGTGCTTTTGTTTGTCTTACTAAGCTACACACTTCTTTTAGGCAGGGTGGTACCAGGTTTATTTTTATATCCCCTAAAAATGCCTAGCACAGTGCTTTGCTCATAAAAAGTTCTTAATAAACACTGTTCAAAAATAACACTATGTGTAAATTGAACTAAATTTCCTTGGCTGAGAGAAAATGTAAATGAAGATTTTATCTTCAAATCTTCTGTGCAATTATCTTATACTTAAAAAAACCATAAATTCCAAAAACAAGACAGTTTTATTATTTTAAATATTTCATGGTAAGCTTTAATAAAATTGTTAAATTTTCATGGAACAAGGATAAAATCTATTTTGATAAATCTCATTTAGTATGTATATAGACTTTATTTGCTTTTCATATATTATAACCTTAGGTAATGTTCTTTTTACAATACGGCCTTCCCCTACAATACAAGTTAGTACATATGATTGCAAAGGATAAAAAGATTCCATTTTAAAAAGTATAAATAATAATTTTTCTATTTTTTCTCAGAGCCATTATTATGATTACAGAACCATATGAATACCTGATTCTGTAAGAATTATATATAAAAAAAGAAACCACATCCTGGGAGGAATTATTTTATTTCCTCTTCTGACATTGCATTTTGCTTCTTAGTCTAGATAAAAATAAAATCAATTTGAAAGGAAAGATTTTAATCTCGGATGATACTGAACATTTATTTTTTATTTTTTTGGAGGTAAAAAGATATGTGGCAATTCATACTATGTATTAGAGATCAGAATCTGGCCCTGAGTTTACATGATTGATGGGTTTCTATTTGAACAGGCATAAATGTGCATAGTAACTATAGTAATGCTTACCAGAGAGAGTGGATGCGACCTCAACTAGTTTCCCTTTTTATCTTTAGCATTAAATTGCTTCCTCTATAGCATACTGTTTTTGAAAAGCACACACAGTATCATAAGCATTACTTAAAATATAACACATAATAACACATATACATATCCATAACATGATTTCAGTAGACAAAACAATGTTGTTAACTATTCATAGAAAACATCATTCAATAACCAATTTCTGAAATTACATGCTTGCCCAGGGTATAAATCATTCATTTGTGAGTTACAACTAACCTACAGGACAGAATAGTTAATTACATAGTGGTATATTTTTTACTATTTTCTTTAATGACCACATACCTAAACAGTACTTATTTTACTAGGCCTGAGTTTCTCACGGAAATTCTGTCTGACTCTAAAATTGGAAATGTAATTAGACTTGTTCTTCTCTGTTAGGAAAAAAAACACTACCATGGTTATCTTCTGGTCACCAGTCAGTTGGGCAGCTCCTAAGGGTTCATAGAAGAGAAAAGGGCATCTCTCAGACACTGACCACATAGCCTTATTGTTAGTAATTTTTGTTTTGTTGTTCCTCCTCAAATCACGATCAGGCAGTTTTTCCTTCTTACATGGGATAATACTAAAACTGGAACTCCTGGGAGGCATAAACTTATCTTGTAGAAATGATTTAATTAATCTATAGTCCTATTATTTAGTAGTAAGATCTTAGGTAAGTCATCTCACATAGTAATATTTGACATTCCACCCTTATAGAATGATTATGGTAATAAAGGGTAGCAGCATTTATGAATATCAATGAAGTTCTAGGCTCTGTGTCATATGTTTATTGTCATATTTAATATTCAAAACAACCAATTTTACAAGGTAACTACAATCACTTCCATTTTATATACAGGAACACTAAAAATCAGAAATTTGAAGTAATGCTGTAACAATTGGCAGAATCAGGAATGAAACCTAAAGTCTAAGTGATCACTAATCATGAAGTGAAATAATATACATGAATATAAAATAATGAAGTGAATAGTTAAATATAAAAGTAAAAAAATTCCAGGAACTGAAATTCCAATAATGGTAGAGTAACTTGAACCAGACTTTTATCCCATGATAACAATTATAAACTGTGAAAAAACAATAAAACAAATAAATAAAAAACAGCTATTTGGAGATTGACCAAAAGTAGGTAAAAACAGAAAGAGGCTTAGATCCTTGAAAAAAGAGAACATTGCTGGACAAGATCTGTATTTACATAGTTTTTCCTTTGAGGTAGAAGGTTGTGGGAATAGCCATAACTGAAGCAGAATGCTACATTCTTATTGGCTTGAGGTATTAAAAGACCAGAGTTCAGGGCTGAAAGAATGGCTGATAATTGAAGGTGGGGGGAGGTAGATTTTGGAAAGTGGTGAAACACAGAGGGGAAGTTAAAATTTGCATACAACCCCCCCCCCCCCCGCCCCACCCCACAACCATATATACATGGGGAAGACTCCAAAGAACCTACTGGAAAATAATAGCTAAAAGGCTGAACAGAGATTTTTGGTGTTGTTCACTGCATGAGACAAAGACTTTGGAGTTTGAATCTTACCAAACTGATGCAGGTGGGTGAACAACTTAGGCTTTCCACAGAAATCCCCAAAGGGCCACATTTCAGGGTAAGATTATATCCCCGTACTAAGAGTCGCCCTAGGTTTAAAGGCAAAACCAAAAGAGACCCACTCTAACAAAATACAGAACCAAATCTTTACTAGACAAAGATAAGCAGCCAGGAATTTAACCGTTAGAAAAAAAAAAAAAAGTCAATATTCTTTAGGAGAAGACAACAGAATCCACAGTCTCTAAAGTATATAATCAACCCAGTATAGAATAAAAAATTTCAACAAATGAACAAACTGAAAAATGTGACCCAAATTCCATAGAAAACAGCAATAGAATAGATTCAGCAATGACTCAGTACCTCAGGAAGTACTGCAAGTACTTTATTATCAAGAACATGGGGCACCTGGCTGGCTCAGTCAAGCCTGTGACTCTTGATCTTGGGGTTGTGAGTTCAAGCCTCATGTTTGGTATAGAGATTACTTAAAAATAATCTCTTATAAATAAATAAATGAATGAATAAATAAAAAATCAGGAACTTGGAGATATACCATAATAATGAATGCACAAAGCGAATCTTAGGAGAAAAGGAAACAAAAAAGAATCAAGTACACTTAAAAATGGTTAAAACAGATGAACAGAAATTTCTGAAGAGTCTCAGTTGACTCATACAGCCAAGATACAGGACCATGTAATTTATCATAGATGTATATGAAGTCCCAGCAAAAGAAAAAAGGAAGGGAAAATGGGGCAGGAAAATATATTTGATAACATAATAAGTAAAATTCCCCATGTACGGTGAGAAAATATCAACCTACAGATCAAAGCAGCTCAGCAACACTCAAGAAGAAAATATACAAAGAAACATAACCTAAGCACATCATGTCAAATTGCTAAAGAATATGGATAAAGAGTAAATCTTAGGGTAGCCACTGGGGAGGAAAAAGACAATGTAATTCTGTCATCAGAGAATTGATTTTTATTATTCATATAAATCTAGAAATTCAACTATTCATTCAACTCTGTTTCATTTTTTTTTCTGTTTCATTTTTTAAAGAATTTCTTGGTTTGCAATTACCCATTTTCCCTTTACTCAGAGCTATGAGAACTATAACAGTTAGTAATTCCATGGTGGGAAAAGTATTTGTAGGCCAAAAAAAAAAAAAAGTTAAACAATTATATTAATATTGTTCTGGTTGTACTAGCTAATTAGCAGAAAGAAATAGAGATGCAAGTATTAGGAAGAGGCACTACTCTCAACAATGGATAGATCAATACAAACAAACACTTTGTAAGAAAATAGTGGATTTGAATAATACCATAGACCAAATGGACCCAACAGACGTGTACAGAACATCCCATCCAATAGCAGCAGAATATACATACATTTTCTCCAAGCACATATGGAAAATTTTCGAGGACAAATCATATATGAGGGCACAAAACAAATCTCAACAAATTCAAGAAGACAGAAATTATACTAAGTATGTTTTTTATCACAATGGTATGAAATTAGAAATCACAATAGGAGGAAAGCTGAAAAAATATACACATACATGGAAATTAAAATGTACAATTCTGAACAACCAATGGATCAAAGAAGAAATTAAGAGAAATTTTAAAAATATCTTGAAACAAATGAAAATGGAAACACAACATACCAAAATGTACGGTATGAAAAAGCAGTTCTAACAGGAAGGTTTATAGTTATAAAGATATACATAAGGGAAATAGATCTCAAACAACCTAATATTACATACATATCTCAAAGAATTAGAAAAAGAACAAACTAAATCCGAAATTAGCCTAAGGAAGGAAATAATAGATTAGAGCAGAAATAGATGAAATAGAGAATAACAATAGAAAGGATTAACAAAACTAAGAATTTGTTCTTTTTTTTTTAAGGATTTTATTTATTTATTCATGAGAGACACACATAGAGAGAGAGGCAGAGCACACAGGCAGAGGGAGAAGCAGGCTCCATGCAGGGAGCCTGATGTGGGACTTGATCCTGGGACTCCAGGATCATGCCCGGGGCCAAAGTCAGGCGCTAAACCGCTGAGCCATCCAGGGATCTCAAGAATTTGAAAAGATAGACAAAACTGACAAACCTTTAGCTAGACTAAGCAAACAGAATGACTCATAAATAAAATTGTAAATGAAAGAGAAGATATTACAACAGAAACCACAGAAATACAAAGGGAAATAAGAGACTACAATGAATAATAATATGTCAATGATTGGACAATCTAGAAAATGAATACATTCCTAGAAACCTACAACCTACCAAGACTAAATTATGAATAAACAGAAAGCCCAGAGACCAATGAGTAAAAAGACTGAATTAGTAATCAAAAACCTTATAACAAACAAAAGCCCAGGCTTAGATGGTTTCACTGGTGAATTCTACCAAACGTTTCAAGAAGAATTAATACCAATCCTTCTCAAACATTTCCAAGAAATTTCAGAGGAGAGACTTCTAAATTCATTTTTACAAGGCCAGCATTACCCTACTACAAAGGCAGATAAGAATGCTAAAAAAAAGAAAACTATAGGTCAATATATCTAATGGATATATATATATATATACATATATATATATACAAAAATTCTCAACAAAATATTAACAAATGAATTCAAGAGTATATTAAGAGAGTCATACATTATGAACAAGTGGTACTCATCCCTAGGATGCAAGAATAGTTCAACACATGCAAATCAATAAATGTAACACATCACATTAATAGAGTGTAGATCAAAATCATATGATCTCAAGTGATGCAAACAAAAGAAGCATTTGACAAATTTCAGCATCCTTTCATGATAAAACCCTCAAAAAGTCTCAATATAATAAAACCCACATATGACAAGCTCATGTTGAAATCTTCTCTTGTAAGATCAGGAGCAAGACAAGAATGTCCAATCTCACCATTCCTATTAAACAAAATACTGGAAATCTTAGCTGGTGCCATTAGGCAAAAGAAAGAAATAAAAAGTATCCAAATCAGAAAGGAAGAAGTAAATTATCCCTGTTTACAGATAATATGATCTTATATAGAGAGAAGTCTAAAGTCTCCATCAAAAAACTGTTAGAACTAATAAGTGAATTCAGTAGTTTCAGGAACAAAACCAATACATGAAAATTAGTTGCACTTCTATACAATAACAATGAACAATTTGAAAAAGAAATAGAGAAAACAATCTCATTCACAGTAGCATAAAAAATAATACAATACAAATAAATTTAACCAAGGTGGTGAAAGACAATGAACATTATACGATAGTTATGAAAGAAACTGAAGAAGACACAAATAAGTGAAGAGTTATCTCATGACATGGATTAGCAAAATTAATATTGTTAAAATGTTCATACTACCAAAAGCCATCTATAGATTCAGTGAAATACCTATCAAAATACTAGTGGCATTTTTTTTTACCGATAGAAGAAATCTTAAAGTCGAGTGGAATCACAGAAGACCCTGAATAGCTAAAGCAACCTTGAGAAAGAACAAAGCTAAAGGCATCATGCTTCCTGTTTCTAAACTACACTCCAAAGCTAAAGCAACCAAAACAATATGGTATTACCATAAAAACAGATGCAAAGACCAATGGAATAAAATGAAGAACCCAGAAATAAACCCTTACAATATGATCAGTAAGAGCCCACACTGACAAGGAGCCAAGAAAATTCAGTGAGGAAAAGATAGCCTTTTCAATAAATGGTGTTGGAAAGACTGGATATCCACAAGCGAAGGATAAAACTGAACCCTTATCCTATAGCACTCACAAAAATTAACTTGATTTGAATTTAAAGCTTAAATATAAGACCTGAAACCATAAAACTCCTAGAAATAGGGGAAAAGCTTCTTAACATTGGTCTGGGCAATGATTTTTTTGATATGACATGAAAAACACAAGCAAACAAAAGCAAAAAGAAATCAGTGAGACTACATTAACCATGTTTCTATACCGAAAAACAGAAATCAACAAAATGGAAAGGTAACCTATGGAAAGGGAGAAAGTATTTACAAATCTTCTATTTGATAAGGGGTTAAAACATATAAGGAGCTCCTACAACTCAGCAGTAAAAAACCAAAAAATCTGATTTTTAAAATGGCAAAGAAAATATATAAATATTTTTCTAAAGAAGATATACAAATGGCCTAAGGTACATAAAAATTGTCGAACATCACTAATTATCAGGAAAATGCAAATCAAAACCATAATGAGATGTCATTTCACACACATTAGAAGGGCTATTTTAAAAAATACAGGAGATTGCAAGTGCTGGTAAGGATGTGGAGAAAAAAGAATGCTTGGGCAGTGGTGGTAGGAATATAAATTGTCACAGGCACTATGGAAAACACTATGGGGGGGTTCTTCAAAATATTAAAAATAGAACTAGCATATGACCTAGTAACCCCACTCTGGGTATATATTTGAAGAAAATAAAATCACTATCTCAAAGAGATATCTATACCTCCATGTTCCTTGCTGCAACCTTTACAATGCCAAGACATGGAAACAACCCGTGTCTACCAATGGATGAATGAATAAAGAAAATGTGACATATGTGTATGTGTGGGTTTATAACATGAAATATTATTCATCCATAAAAAGAAGGAAATCTTGCCATTTGTGACTATAAGGATGGACCCTGAGGGCATTATGCTAAATGAAGTAAGTCCAACAGAGAAAAACAAATATTGCATGATCTCATAAGTGGAATCTAAAATAAAACTAAACTTATAGAAACATAAAGTAGATTGGTGGTTGCTGAGGTGGGGTGGGGGATAAGGTGGGAGAAATGTGTGAAGGTGGTCAAAGGAGACAAACTTCCATTTATTAAAATGAATAAGTTCTAGGGATCTACTGCACAGCATGGTGACTATAGTTAACAATACTGTATTGTATACCTGAAAGTTGCTAAGAGAGATTTTAAACGTTCTCAATACACACACACACACACACACACACACACACACACACAGACACAGAGACATACACAAACACACCTTCTCCATAGTAACTACATGAGTTGATGGATATGGTAACTAACCTTATTGTGGTAATCATTTGCAATATATATTTGTATCAAATCATCACACTGTATACCATAAACTTCTGTTATGTGTCAATCACATGGTGGCGGGGGAGGGAAGAGATAATTATATCCTTATTTCCATGCATATATACTTGAGAAACCCAAGAAAATCAATGGAAAAACTCTAGAAAAGAGTTTAGAAAGGTAGCTACTAGTTACATAGTATACTGAAAATCAATGATTCTCCTATAATATAAGCCATGCTCAATTAGAAAATAAAAACTAGAAAGAAATCCATATAATATGAAAAACAACAAAAATAAGTAACTCAGGATAAACAAATCCAGATATCTACAAAACACGTAATTTGTCTTCAGGACAGATATAATCAATACTGAAAGACTCACTTTTCCAACAAAGTTAATCTATTATTTTAATAAGATTCCCATTAAATAGCAATAGGATTTCTTATTTTCAGAACTTAAGAGATAATACCAAAGTTCATTTGGTTGAAAATATGCCATTATCTACAAATATTTTTTTGGGGGGGAAAAAGAGGAGTACAGAGGAAACCAGTCCTTCTAGATAGTAAAAACACTGTAAACATACAGCACAAGGAGTTTTAAACTAGAGAAGAAATAGACAAAATTATATATATATATAGGAGAATCCTGAAATATACTCTAATATACATAAGATTTTTAGTGTAAGATAAAGGTAACTTAAAAAAAAAAAGGTTAATCAATGCCAAAAAATTAAAATTAAAAGATTAATCAATAAAAGCTGCTGGTATACTAACAGGATTGCAGACAATTTAAAGATTTAAATTGAAAATATATTATTTAAAAAAATTTTGAGGGAGGAATGAATAGGAAGTTTATAGAGGACTTTAAGGCAGTGAAGCTACTGTGTATGATACTGTGATAGTGGGTACATGCCTTTCTAAATTTGTTCAAATCCATAAAACGTACAACACCAATAGTGAACCCTTAGGTAAGCTGTAGACTTCAGGTGATAATGATGTGTCTATGTAGGTTTATTACTTGTAACAAATGTACCACTGTGGTGGGGAAACTGATAATGAGGAAGACTATGAAAGTTTGGGGACAGAAGGTCAATGGGAATTCTCTATATGTTTCTCTTAATTTTGCTGTAAACCTAAAACTGCTGTAGTAAAGTCCCTTAACAAAAATTAGTCTGTAAGGTAAGAAAGAAGAAATGGTGTTATATATTTTAAAATCTTGGAAATAAACTAAAGAAGCCATAACATAAAAGACTGATTATTTGACTAAAACAAAACTTAAAATTTCAGTATGGGAAAAAAAACCTACCATAAATCATGTTGAAGTGCAAATTAAACTACAGAAAAATGTTTGAAATGTGTAAGATAGATTTTATTAGTATACCAACAGCTCTTAGAAATCAACAATAAAGAGACAAGGGCAAGACCATTAGCAAAGAACAATGGATATGCTGCATTTATGTATAAAAAAAAGGGCATACACTATATATATGCATGTATATGTACACATGTGTGGTACATGTACGTACACACATAAACATGTGTGGAGAGAAGATTTCTGAAATGATGCCTAAAATAAGTCAATACAAGTTACTTCTGGAAAGTAGAAACAGGATGGTTTCAAATTTTATTTTTTATTTTATACTTTCCATATTATTTGTTCTTATTTTAATAACCATGAGTAAATATTGATTTAATAATTCAAAACCAAAACCTAAAAAACATATTCCTTCTGAAGAGCCTCACCAGTAATATGCTGATTGTTTAAACATACATATCATCCCTCTCTTCACTCACTGACAGCATTACATACTGAATCCTATCATGGAGTTAAGACATTTTACAAAAGGGAGTGACTTACTAAAATCCAGTAAAACAAAGAGCAATAAAACTCTGGAATAAGGGAAGTTATCTAAATATAAATGTAAACTCACTTTAACTTGTGGATTTTTTTCTTCTCAAACTGTTTTTGAAACATACAGCAGAAAAAAAGGAAATAATTATTGCTGTTTTCATTTTGTTTCTTTCAAGTCAGAACTACAGAGTTTTCTCTAGAAATTCCTTTCCCTTCACTCCCGCTGAGGCTCCGGCATCAATTGAGTCCTGTCCTCCAAAGCCCATTACACTCAGACCTTTCTCCTATGGATGCTGTTTCTCTATCCTCAGCAGTTTTTATTCCAGGAAACTGGCCTCTCTCCCCAAGATTCTGGCTATTAACAAGCAATAGCTGCATCAAAAGCAACTTGATCAGTTGTGTACTCAGGAAAGGAGCATGCAAGCAAGGAACGATGACGGTAATTAACGTTAGCATCTGAGACTTAGCCTTTAGTAATCTGAGATATAGTATATTGCATATGCATAGAGTTTTCAAGAAGTTTCTCCTCAAACATCCTGGATCGAGATGACACTTTTTCTAATCATTATAATGCAGCTTCCTTCTGAACATTTAAGTACACTGGAATTCCTAGCTCGTGTATTTCGGTTAACTCCTAAATGGTAAAAAGAAATAATCAACACATGCATAAATGAAATACAATTATTTAATTATTTCCAAGATACCTTACTGTAGTGGTTATCTAACCGAGTATATTCTCTTTTTCTTCAGGTTCACAGATTTTATTTTATCTTCTAGTATGGTGTCTATCATAAGTTTTCAAAATACATGAATAAATACATGTAAAGAAAGCACTGTCAACTATTTACAATCATAGCATATTAGAGTTGGCAGGACCTTAGAGGTTTTCTAAACCGTAAGAATTCCATAGGCCGCCCCTACCTATCCCTACTCACCATCATAACCACCAGTGTCATACTCTTAGCAAATATGCTCATTCACTCTCACCGTGAACACGCTATTGATGTTAAATCCTCCATCTAAGAAACCAGTCCATTCCAGTTTCAGACATATCCCGGGCCTTGAATTATAGACATTTGAGGGGCTTTCCAGGTTACGCTGAAGCACAGTCAGGGAGAACCACTGTGCTAGTAATTTGATCCATAGTTCAGAAAATCAAACACCATACTTTAGTCGACTACTCACTTAACCTTGTGCTTTATGTTTTCCTTTCTCAAAGTTTCAACATTCATTTGGAAAATGAAATAAAAAAAAATCAACTAGAGCCATAAGTCCTTCAGTTTACTGAAAAATCCTGGGAATATAGAACATGTCTCCACTTTGCAGCATCTCAAACTCTCTAGTTCCTGTCTATCTTTTATACAAATTAAAAGAAGTATTTAACACGAAAGGTGTATAACTTGTGATAGCTTCAGAGTTGCCTTACTTTCGGTATCACTCATGGATGCTGTCTATAAGCAGAGGGGCTAATTACAATTTCCTTCATTCACTTCATAAACATTTATTGAGTATCTATTATGTGCAAAGAATAATTTGAAGCAGGTTTTACCTGCAAGAAGAATATATTTTGGAAACTTTATGTGTTTCATTCAACAATGAAAAAACACAAGGGCCTGGAAATAGGATTTTTTCTTTTTGTTTGTTTATCTTATTATTATTATTTTTAAATACTAATTCCAGCATAATTAAAATACAGTATTATATTAGTTTCAGGTGTGCAGCATAGGTATTAAAAAATTCTATGCATTACTCAGTTCTCATCATATTTGTACTCTTAATCCCCTTGACCTATTTCATCCAGTCTCCCCCCACCTTCCCTCTGCTGATCAGTTTGTTTTCTATAGTTGAGTCTTTTTTATAGTCTCATTTTTGTTTGCTTTTGTTTCTTAAATTCTACATATGAGTGAAATCATATGGTATTTGTCTCTTTCTTTTTTTTTTTTAATTTTATTTATTTATGATAGGCACACAGTGAGAGAGAGAGAAGCAGAGACATAGGCAGAGGGAGAAGCAGGCTCCATGCACCGGGAGCCCGACGTGGGATTCGATCCCAGGTCTCCAGGATCGCGCCCCGGGCCAAAGGCAGGCGCCAAACCGCTGCGCCACCCAGGGATCCCGTATTTGTCTCTTTCTGACTGACTTATTTTACCAAGCATTATACTCTCCAGCTCCACTCATGTTGTTGCAAATTGCAAGATTTCATTCTTTGTTACGGTTGAGTAATATTTCATTGCATATCTATACCACGTCGTCTTTATCCATTCATCTACACATGGACACTTGGGTTGCATTAATAATTGGCTATTGTAAATAATGCTGCAATAAACATAAGGGTGCATATATCTTTTCAATTTAGTGTTTTCACATATTCTTTGGGTAAATATACAGTAGTGGAATTACTGGATCATATAATAATTCTATTTTGATTTTTTGAGGAACCTCCATACTGATTTCCACAATGGTTGCACCAGTTTGCATTCTAACCAAGAGTGCATGAGGGTTCCTTTTACTCCACATCCTTGCCAAAACTTGTTGTATTTTTTATTTTAGCCATGCTGACAGGCATGCAGTAATATCTCCTTGTGGTTTTGATAGGTATTTCCCTGATGCTAAGTGATGTTGAGCATTTTTTCATGTGTCTGTTGGCCATCTGCATATCTTCTTTGGAGAAACATCTGTTTATGTCTTGGGTCCATTTTTCAATTGGATTATTTGTTTTTTGGGTATTGAGTTTATCAGTTCTTTACATATTTTAGATAGTAACACTTTACTGGACATGTCATAGGCAAATACTTTCTCCCATTCAGTAGTCTCTTTTAGTTTTATGATTATTTCCCTCACTGTGCAGAAGCTTCTCATTTTGACACAGTCCCAATAATTTATTTTTCCTCTTGTTACTCTTGCCATAGGAGAGATTTGTAGAAAAATGGTGCTACAACTGATGTCAGAGAAATTACTGCCTGCAATCTCGTCTAGGATTTTATGGTTTCAGATATCACATTTAGGTCTTTAATCAATTTTGAGTTTATTTTTGTGTATGGTATAAGAAAGTGGTTCAGTTTTCCCAACAGTTTGTTGAAGAGACCTTTACCCATTGCATGTTCTTCTCTCTTTTGTTGAATATTAATTGATCACATAATTGTGGGTTTATTTCTGGGGTCTCTATTCTGTTCTATTGATCCATATGTCTATTTTTGTGTATCATACTACTTTGATTACTACAGATCTATGGTATATCTTGATATCTGGTATTGTGATATCTCCAGTTTTGTTGTTCTCTTTCAAGATTCCTTTGGCTATTCAGGGTCTTTTGTGGCTCCATACAAATTCTGATTATTTGTTTTAATTCTGTGAAAAATGCTTTGGTATCTTGATAGAGATTGGATTAAGTCTGTAGATTGCACTGCATAGTATGAACATTTTTGCAATATTTGTTCTTCCAATCCATGAACATGGAATATTTTTCCATTTGTTTGTGTCATCTTCAATTTCCTTCCTCAATGTTGTATAGTTTTCAAGGTACAGGGCTTTCACCATTTTGGTGAAGTTTAGTCCTATATATTTTATTATATTTGGTGCAATTGTAAATGGGATAGTTTTATTAATTTCTTTTTGTGCCACTTCATTATTACTGTTATAGAAATATGATGGATTTCTGTATGTTGATTTTGTATCCTGCAACTTTACTAAAATCATTTTTATCAGTTCTAGTATGTTTTTGGTGGAGTCTTTAGAGCTTTCTATATATAGTATCATGTTATCTCTTTGAGGGTTTTAACCATGAATGTCAAATGCTTTTTATGCATGTATTTACATGATCATATGGTGTTCATTTTCTTATTGATGTGATTTATGACATTAATTGATTTGTGAATATTGAGCTAGCCTTATATCCCAGGAATAAATCCACTTTTGGCGAATGATTTTAAAAAAAATATATTGCTGAATTTGATTTGCTAATATTTTGTTGAGGATTTTTCTATGTTCATTAGAGACACTGACCTGTAGTGTTGTTTGTAGTGTCTTTATAGGTCTTTGATATCAGGGTAATGCTGGCCTCATAAATAAATTTGGAAGCTTTCCTTCTTCTATTTTTTGGAATAATTTGAGAGGAATAAGTATTAATTCTTTAAGTGCTGGGTGGAATTCACCTATGAAGCCAACAATACTTAGCTTTTGCTCGTTGGGGGATTTTTGATTACTGATTCAATTTCATGGTTGGTAATCAGTCTGTTCAAATTTTCTATTTCTTCCTGATTCAGTTTTGGGAGGTTATATGTTTCTGGGAATTTATTCATTTCTTCTAGGTTGTCCTATTTGTTGGCATATGATTTTACATAATACTCTCTTATAATTCTTTGTAAGTCTGTGATGTTGGTTGTTATTTCTCCTCTTTCACTTCTGATTTTGTTTATTTGAATCCTCTCCAGTTTTTGATGAGACTGGCCAAAGGTTTATCGATTTGGGTGATTTTTCTAAAGAACCAGCTACGGGTTTCATTGACCTGTTCTGCTGTTTTTTTTAGCTTCTATTTTATATATTTCTGCTCTAATCTTTATTATTTCCTTCCTTCTACTTGTATTGGGTATTTTTTTTCTAAGTTCCTTTAGGTGTAAGGTTAGGTGATTTATTCAAGATTTTTCTTGCTTCATGAGGTAGGCCTGTACTGCTATAAAATTCCCTCTTAAACAGATTTTTCTGCATTTTGAAGATTTTGGACCATTGTGTTTTCATTTTCCTTTTTCTCCTTTTGACTTCCTCTTTTATTTCCCGGTTGACCCATTCATTGTTTAGTAGTATGATATTTAACCTCTTTGTGTTTTTGGTCTTATCAGATTTTTTTTCTTGTCATTGATTTCTAGTTTCATAGTGCTGAGAATAGAAAAGATGCATGCTATATGACTCTAATCTTTTTGAATCTGCTGACATTTGTCTTGTGGCCTAAACATGGGGTCTACTCTGGAGAATGTTCCATGTGCTCTTGAAAAGAATGTGTATTCCACTGTTGTAGGAATGGAATGTTCTGACTATATCTGTTAGATCCATCTGGTCCGGTGTGTCATTAAATGCCACAGTCTTGTTGATTTTGTATTGAATGATCTATTCATTGACTTAAGTAGGGTGTTAAAACCCCCTACTATTATTGTATTGCTATTAATAACTTTTATGTTTGATTAGCTTCTTTATGTATTAGGGTGCTCCCATGTTGGATGCATATATATTTACAGTTGTTTATCTTCTTGTTGGATTGTCCCCTTTGTGATTATGTAGTGTCTTTCCTTGTCTCTTGTTTTATAATCTTTTTTTTTTTTTTAATCTATTTTGTGTGATATAAGTATTGCTACTCTGGCTTTCTTTTCACTTCCATTTTCATGGTAAATAGTTTTCTATGCCTTCACTTTCAACCTACTTGTGTCTTTAGGTTGAAATGAATCTCTTGTAAACATGCAGCATATAGATGGGTTTTGCTTTTTTTAATCCATTCTGTCACTTCTTTTGATTGGAGTGTGTAGTCCATTCACATTCAAAGTAATTATTGATAGATATGTACTTATTGCCATTTTATTTGTTTTACGGTTGTTTTTATAGTTCTCTGTTCCTTTCTTTTCTTACTCTTGGTTGCTTGCTTTCTTTAGTGATGTACTTGGATCCTTTTTTTTTTTTTTTTTTTAACATATTAGTACCGGTTTTTGATTTCTGGTTGTCATTAGGTTTATAGATGATATCTTATGCATATAGTAGTCTATATTAAGTTGATGTTTCCTTATGCTGAAATCCAATCTAAAAGTACTAAATTTTAACTCCTTCTTTCCCCATGTTTTAGGTATATGGTGTTATACTTTGCATCCTTTTATTTTGTGAATCCTTTGATTCTTTTGTAGATTTATAGTTAATATCACTGATTTTGTGCTTTCTACTTTTCTTCTTCCTGCTTATGGTTTCTCTTTTCCACTCAGAGTCCCTTTGGGATGCCTTGGTTGTTCAGTCATTTGAGCATCCAACTCTTGATTTCATCTCAGGTCATGATCTTGTCCAGCTCTACACTCAGCCAGGAGTCCGCATGGGATTCTCTCTCTCCTTCTCCCTCTGCCCTTCTTCCTGCTCACATACTCTCTCCCTATCCTTCCCTCTCTCAAATAAATAGAATCTTTAAAAAAAAAAAAAAAGAGTCCCCTTGTAAGGCTAGTTTAGTCATGATGAATTCCTTTACCTTTGTTTGTCTGAGAAACTCTCTCTCCTACTCTGAATGATGGCCTTGCTGGGTAGACTATTCCTGGTTGCAGGTTTTTTGTTTTTTTGTTTTGTTTTTTTATTTTTGGAACATTTTGACTGTATCACCTTACTCTCTTCTGGCTTGCAAAATTTTGCTGAAAAACCAGCTGATAGCCTTATGAGGTTTTTCTTGTATGTAACTGTTTTCTCTCGCTGCTTTAAAAATTCTCTTTAATACTACTTTTTGCTATTTTAATTACTATGTGTCATGGTGTGGTCCTCCTTGGGTTGATTTTTTGGGGGCTCTCTATGCTTCCTGGATCTGGATTCCTGTTTCCTTTTCAGACTTGGGAAGTTTTCAGCTATTATTTCTTTATTTTCTGCCCACGCCTCTCTCTTCTTCTATGATCTCTATAATGTGAATGTTGTTATGCATGATGGCATCGTTGAGTTCCTTTAATCCATTTTTTTTTTTAAAGATTTTAACTTACTTATTCATGAGAGACATACAGAGAGAGGCAGGGACAGGGGAAGAGGGAGAAGCAGGCTCCCTGTGGGGAGCTTGATATGGGACTCGATCCCAGGACCGTGGGATCATGACTTGAGCCAAAGTCAGATGCTGAATGACTGAGCCACCCGGGTGCCCTCCCAAATCTACTTTCATTTAAAAAATATTTTCCCTCTTTTCTGTTTAGCTTCATTGCTTTCTATTACTCTGTCCTCCAGGTCACACTGATCCATTCTTCTGCTTCCTCTAGTCTATTGTTTATTCCCCCTAGTGATTTTTAATTTTAGTTATTGAGTTCTTCATCTCTTACTGGTTCTTTTTTATGTTTTCTTTTTAAAGGGTCTCACCAAGGTCTTAAACTTTTTCCTCAAATCTGATGAGTATCTTATGACCATTACTTTACATTCTCTATTAGGTTTATTACTTACCTGGGTTTCATTTAGCTATCTTGCTGTGATTTTGTCCTATTCATTCATGTGGGACATGTTCCTCTGTCTCATTTTGTCTAACTCTCTGTATTTGTTTCTACATGATAGGAAATGTCAGCTCTATCTTCTACTCTTGAAAGTAGCAGCCTTAAAAAGAAGAGGTCCTGTAGTGCCTTGCAATATAATGTCCCCTGTTCACCAGAACCTGGTGTTTCAGGGATGTCTGCTGTGTGTGTTGCATGGGCCCTGCTATTGTGGCTCAGTTGCATCTGCCTTTAGTTCAGTCATCTGCAATGCTCACTTTGCCTGTTATGGGTAGAGTGTGGTCCCTGTGTTGTTAGTGGGCCAGTGTGGGGCTACCTTGGGCTTGAGCTGAGTAAGAGCAAGCATTTACCAGAGCTATGGTAACAGTGAACTGCAGTACGCTCTCCCTGTGTTGTCCCCTCAGAAGCTTTTTTTGATGAGTGGGGTCTGCCATCAGACCAGAAATCTGCCGCTAGCCTATTGCTGGGGTTGTAGTGGGACTGGTGTGTGTGGTTATCTTTCTCTCTCCCTCTGGGACAAGAGTCACTTTAATGTGGTACTCATCACTTTTGAACATTGCCACACTTGTGGCACCATCTTGTTTGGACTCCTCCTAAGGGCAGGTCTGCAGGAAAATGCAGGGGCAAGGCATGTGGCACCAGCAAAGTTTGCACTGGTATATTGTGGGAAGGGATCTGCTGCTGCTTCAGGAAATTCCTGCCCCTAGGCTGGAGGGGGCAATTTCGTAGGAGGGCACAGGGGTTGGGGAGAAGGCGACATGCTATTAGCAAGCTCCATGAAGTCTTCTGCAGGAAGAGACCTGCAGCTGCCTGGCAAAACTCCTGCCCAAGCCAGGATAGAGAGGGTGAGTCTGCAGAAAAGTATGGGGGTGGGGTGTGCTGTTAGCAAGACAGTGTTTATGTTATATTGGTTCCTACAGGTGTGTCCATTTATCTAGGGTGGGGGTTGGGGAGGGAAGTGGTGCCTATTAGCTCTTTTGTTGTTGGGAGATGTCTCCAAAAGATTCTTGCCCTTCCACCACATACTGAGATTAGTAAATGAATCTCCCTCCTACCCAGGCATTTTTCAAACTGCTGCTTCTAAGCTGTATTTCAGCAGGGCTGTTTGTTGTGCTCTCTCTTTAAGGATGCCGACTCAGTTTTCTCTTACCCTCCAGCTCTCCCAGAGCTAAGCTTGCTGATTTTTAAAGTTCTAGGTGTTAAGCCCACTGATTATAAGACCTCATGAATTATGCCCCACTGGTTTTCAAAGCCAGATGATACAGAGATTTGTCTTCCCTATATGGGTTCCTGTGTCTGGGGTGCCTGGTATAGTGTCTGTTTCTTTCCTCTATTCATGCCCTCAGCAGCCTTCCCTCCTGCAGACAGTCCTGTGGGTCAGTCTCACTCCTGGCCACATCTCCTACTCTGTTTGATGTGGCCTCTTCTCTACATTTGTCTGTGGAGAGTCTGTTCTGCCAGTCTTTAGGTCATTTTCTGGGTTATTTACACTGATATGGAAGTTACCTAGTTGTAGCCATAAGATAAGGAGAGCTTAGGATCCTCCTATTCCATCTTTCTTCACTCCTAAAACAGGAGTTTATATTGCTTTACCTCCCTTCGTTTTCAGAAGCTCAAAGACAAGAAAATGCACATAATATCCTCTCATTAAATTCTGAAATAAGACTGTACATCCTATGTAAGTGTTATTGCATGAAGAATTTTTGACAGTTACCTAAATATATGGGAGATGATCATAAAGAAGATAAAAATGTACTGATGATCTACAGACCACATTCCAAATTATATATTCGAAAGACTTCACTAGAATTAGCTTTACTAGAATATGCTGTAGAATTAATGTTAAAAATATATAGTGGCTATGTTCATTTTGAAAGATCAAGAATATTTCTTAATTTGAATTTAAAGCAAATTTCTTACCCCTGAAAATAAAAAAGGGGCTCTGGTTTGAATCAAGATTAGTAAAGGAAAGATGAACTCAGTTCATTAAAAAATTGTAGATATCAGTACAGTTATAAATGCAAATACAATACCAGCTCTAAAGTCCTTAGAGAATCTTACTTGTTGATATACGTAATATGGATATATGCCTTAATCATAAAACTGTAACCCTATTATTTGAACTCTCAGCTCAAGTAAGCAAATTAAATGATAGATATTGTTTTATAATTTTAAAAGACAGAGCTACAGAGTAGATGGGAAAAAGTATTATCAAAAAACCAGTAAACTATCTATGTTCAAGAAATGGTATTACCAAATCATAAGCAAAATATGTGCATCTACTCATAGATCTTATCTTGTCAGACGTGAAACTTCTTCCCCAGGAAAAGAAAATTCTCTTGTTTTTAGAATCAATTCTTATGCCCTAGCTTTATTCTCAGTTCAAAAAAATATATTAGAGAGTGTCATTGTTTGAATTGTTTTACCTCCCAAACAATATGTTTAAATCCTAATCCTTGACACTTGAATTGAACTTGTTTGCAAATAGGGTCTTTGTAGATGTAATCAAGTTAAGATGAGGTTATACTGAATTGTGGTGGGCTCTAATTTAATTAAGACCATGTCCTTATAAGAAGAACAGAAGAGACACAGAAACCCAGGAATAAGATGAGGTGATGAGGGAGGCAGAGATTGAAGTAATGAGTTTATGAACCAAAGAATGCTTAGGATTGTCAGGCAACAGCAGAAGCTAAGAGAAAGGCATCTAAAAGATTTTTCTCTACAGCCTTCAGAAAAGCATGGCCCTGTAGACAACTTGATTTTGGACTTTTACATTCAAGAATTGTGAAAGAATAATTCTATAAATTTAAACCTTCCAGTTTGTGGTAACTTATTACAGCACACCTAGGAAATCAATATATAGACTCAAACTACTTGTTTGCTTTACTTTTTCTAGTGGAAATATTAGTTTCTCAGACTAAACATGTCCTATGTATACATAAAAGATACTTAAATTCTTTTTTGAAGATGAAGAAAATTCTTCACATCACTCTGGCTTGCACATGGAATATTTCTCCAAACAATAATGGTTGATATGAAGTTAAAATTTAATTTTTTAAAGATTTTATTTATTTATTTCAAAGGGGGAGGAGAGAGAGAACATGAGTGGGTTGAGGAGCAGAGGGAGAATCAGACTCCTAGCTGAGCAGGGAGTCCAGTGTGGGGACTCCATGATTATGACCTGAGCTGAGGGCAGATGCTTAACCAGCTGAGCTATCCAGGTGCCCCAAAGTTAAAATTTTAGAGCAGGCACTGAGTCCACAAACACTCAAGTAAAATTACTTGCAAGATTTGGAATGTACATTCAAAGGCTCAAAGGTTAACAATCATTTATTTTAACAACTACGTTTTTAAACAGTTGGGGGTCTTTGGTTTTTTAAAATTTATTTAAATTTTGTTAGTTAACATATAGTGAAATATTGATTTCTGGAGTAGAGATCAGTGATTCATCACTTAGATACATGAACTCTCTTTAATACCCATCACCCATCTAGCCCATCCTCCACCTGCCTCCCTCCAACAAGCTTTAGTTGGTTGATATACATATATACATATGCCACATCTTTTGTATTCATTCGTCAGTCAATGGACATTTGGGCTCTGTCCATAGTTTGGCTATTATCAACATCAGGGTGCATGTACCCCTTCAAATCTAAACAGTGACTTTTTGGTAACTTGTATTTTCACATTTAAACATAAACTGCTTGTGGGGAAACTTCAATGAACAGTATTTAGTAGCAGTACAACAACATAATGATGTAAAATTAAATTGGCATGAGTATAATGGACAAATTCATTATTTCTTTTGTAAGAATTGAGCTTGCCATGAGGAAACTTGTTTTCAATCATTTAGCAAAAACCAGAATAACTATATCACTTTTTTGTTCAATTATGAGCTAAGGCAAGTGCTAAATATTTCATATTTATTTATTACATCTATTCCACTTAATCCTTGAAATTATATTATTATTAGTATTCAAATTTTAAAGACGTACAAATTGGGAGTCATAAAGAATCAGTAATTTATCTAAAGTCACACAGCTGGTAAGTGTGGCAGACTTGTGACTGACTAGTCTGTCTTAATATGTTCTTTGAATTTGTGTTCTTATATAGCAGACTTATAAGTAATACCTGATATGTTCTAATTGCCTTTCTAAGTACTAAAAGCAACTATAATATTCAAGTAAGCCTTAAAATATGGGAAATAAATGAATTAGCACTTTTGATTAGAATTATAAATATCTGTGGCTTATTAATGACATCATCATAAATAGAATGCAATTCAAAGAGAACAAAGGGCTGGTTCTTAATATAATGTGGAAGAAATATAAACTAGAACTCTCTGACATAAGATATATTGCTGTGGTTAAAGAATAACAAGATCAAAATAGGATATGATAGTGAATGAGCTAAAACAGGAAATATTAGAGGAAAAAAACTGACCAAGTAGGTTGCCTATAGAGAAGCAGTGTTTATAGAAATTATTTCTACTAATTTTAGCAATGGTCAATTTTTTTTTTTAAGATTTATTTATTTTAGATAGAGAGAGAGTGAGAATGGGAAGAGGGGTAGAGGGAGAGAGGGAGGGAGAGGGACAGAAGGAGAGAAAGAGAGAGAGAGAGAGAATCTCCAGCAGACTGCTTGCTGAGTGTAGAGCCCACCACAGGGTTCAATCCCACAACCCTGAGATTATAATCTGAGCAGAATTCAAGAATTAGACACTCAACAGACTGAGCCAACCAGGTACCTTATTAAATACTTTCTTAAAATAGTTAAGTTGATTATATCAAACTAAGAAAAGATTTAAATCATGATTTAAGGTGTGCCTGGGTGGCTGGCTCAGTTGGTTAAGCTTTCTGCCTTTGCCCCAAGTCATGCCTCAAGTTTTGGGATTGAGCCTTGTGTCTAGCTTCCCTGCTTAGCAAGGAGTCTGCTTCCTGCTCTCCCTCTGCCCCTCCCCCTGCTGTGTTCTCTTTCTCTCAAATAAATAAATAAATAAATAAATAAAATCTTAAAAAAAAATCATGATTTAAGTATAGGTCTAACAAAACCTGTTTTAGAAACGATCACTAAAAGTGCACAAAGGGTTATTAGAACTTCCTACTCCCAAGAACTGTTATACTAGATTGGTTCGCTGAAGGAAGCAGTGGAAACTATTTCTTTAAAAATCCTTAGGAACAGAAGGCATACATTACCAGCAGTTCAGAAAGGGTTAGGTGTGTCTCTGCCAGAAGGCAGCCGGTGGATACCACTCTTGTTCTATAAAGCCCAGTGACTACATAATAATGCTATTCTTATAACTGTGAGGCAAGGGCAACACAGCTGCTTTTTCCTTTCTTTAGTGATCAGGATTTGCTGTCCAAAAAGTTGCAGAATAATTTGAATGTAATTAGATGAAATTTTCCCCAACAGAAAAGCAGGAATTAATTTTGACTCTAGTTACTGAAAGAAAACTCAGAAGCTCTACACTGGGCTTTTTAAACATTTATGTCCTCCTTTACTTAGAAAGCATTCCTCTACATACAACTTAAAAAGCAGACTCGTTTGCTAGATGACCTTAGGCCTATGAGTTGAATTAATACTAAATAAAAAATTCTGAGCATATGTACAGTTTCTTTGTTTGTATAAAGTCCTTTGAAAAATTCAATTTTAGTGCATTCTACTTAAAGTTTTATGAGTTTATTTTTATTCCATTTTTATATTCATCTACTTAAGTCTTTATATTTCATTAAGGTAGAAAAGGCAGATTCCTCAAACTTATAATTTCTTTCTTTAAAATACAGTCAATTTCTTTCCAAGTAACCTTTCCCTTTAACTGGTAATGTAATTAATTTCAATTTTGAAGACAGCACTGTGGTCTTCCAAGAGCTGTTGAGACAGGAACTAAAAGTTCCATGAGTTCTTTTGATGCAGGATTCTTGTAAAATATAAAGCTGTGAGGAATGTAAAGGGATTACTTCCCAAGACTTTGGAGCACTTCAGAATAGTTGTTAAAAATAAATGAGAAAAAAAATGCTGGAATTAAACAAAAAAATTCATAAATGCTGTAGATAATCCCAAAGTAAACAGAAAATAATTTTAACTTCCCAAAGTATTTAGTATTTGTAGTTAGATGATTATGTATTTCGAGATGGATATACATGGCACTGTTTTCAAAGATGGGTACTTAATTTCTGTAATTTAAATTTATTTTGTATTTAGGGATTTCATGCAGCTCTATACTATGAAATACAATATGCAAAAAGAGCTTAATATAATTTTTGACATGCAATGGTGCTCAGGAAAAAAAAAGAAGAGAGAAATAGCTTAGCTATAGGTAAAAAGCTATATTAGCTATGCTTAATATATAAAGTTGCTATACTAAAGAACACTTTCTTCATTAAAATGCAAGATAATACTACCTGTTTCTATATGCTTAACAGAAAACTCAAAATATAAATATTTCATTGCTTACCTCCAAAAAATTGTTGACATTCTCTGTGGCCATCTGCCAAGGTGGTCATTCCTTTGTGTGTGATGGAATTAGAGAAGTATCAGGGTTCTGTGGATTGACGAAAGAAAATATTCTGTGCTCTTGGCTTCTGGTATTTATTTCCTTGGTCCTGTTAAAAAGAAGTGTGAACTTACTGATTTTGAACAGACAGTATTTCTTTAGATTCACATTTAAGGACATTTTCAGATTTTTATGAGTTCGCAGTAAGAATCATAGAATTTGGAGAGGGTGGCAAGATGGTGAAGAGTAGAGGACCTCATTTCATCTGATGCCTTGAATTTAACTAGATAACTATCAAATCACTCTGAACACATATGAATTCAACCTGAGATATAAGAAAAGAATTGCTGGAACTCTACAAATAGAAAGTGACCACTTTTTACATGGTAGGAGCGTGGAGAAATGAAACAGGGGATATATAGGAAGGTAACAGGAGCTGGGGGTGGTGGTGGGGGTGGAGGTGAGAGGGAGCCTCCATAAGCCAATTACTGGAAAGTGAAATAGCTCAGGAGCACAAAATCAGAATCTTTAGAAAAAATAAGCTCCAATGAGAGACATTCCTGCCTGAAAGGTGCTCAGTGGTGTAGTGGGGCAATATCTTAGGTGGGACAGTGTAGTCTTAGGATCCCTGGGGTCAGAGAGAGAACAGGGTGCCTGAGCCAGCAGAGTATTGGAGCCAGGAAACTAGTTACGGTTTTTGAGCCCAGGAGGGGGCTCTGAGCTCTGTTCACCATAAACCATGAACTGCTGCTGCATGATCTGGCAACATCTCTCAGTGTAGGGGTGCCTTGCAAAGGATAAAAAAGCAGTGCCCCCCCCCCCCTTCCTGCAGGTGGGGCAGTGCCGGCGGGTGCAGACCAGGGGACTGCTCTCCTTGGAGTCCTGCAAAGGACAGAAGTGCAGGACCTTCCTGCATTCCCCCTGGGAGGATCGGTGGGGGTGCACACTGCAGGAGTTCGCAGAATGTGGCACGCACAAAAGTAAAGATTGCTATGCCTGAGGGTGTACTGAAGAAAGGGGATCATGATCTTTCAGTTCTGAGCTGGAGATCAGCGTTTGTCCATTTTTATTTTCATCTTCTAAAGAGGCTCAGAAAGTCCTCAAGGAACAAAAGCCATATAGAAAAACCAGAAACAGCTTACATTGAGCTGGGCTACCTGGCAAGGGGCAGTACAACTCTGCCCAGAGACAGATACCTGAGAATTAACTCAGTAGGTCCCTCCCTCAGAAGACCAGCTGGAAGAACAGGGAACACCAAGTTTATGGAGCACACGGCACTGCAAAACTCTAGCTCTAGGGTAAACAGCATATAGGATTTGAGGGTTTTCCTCATGATTCATTTATATTTCAGTTTAAAATTTTTCCTTTTCTTTCTTTTTCCCTTTTCAATTAGTTTATTTTATCAATTCTTTGTTTTCTAATTTTTTTTAACTTTCATTTTTTACATTTACATTTTATAGATATGTTCTTCATTTTGGCTTCCTTTCACTGCATTATATTATATATATATATATATATACACACACACACACACACACACATATATATATATATATATATATATGTTTTACTTTTTATACAATTTTGGGATTTAGTATCTTCTAACACCTGGGCCAAAATACACTTAGGACCAAGTGGATCATCCTATTTTGTCCACCTGGGAATTTATATTCTCTCCACTTTCTTTTCTTTTCTTTTCTTTTCTTTTCTTTTCTTTTCTTTTTCTTTTCTTTTCTTTTTTTCTTTTCTTTTCTCTTTTATGTTTCTGACCTCTCTGGATTTGTCTAGTGTGTATTTTGCTTGAGTAAGGGTTGATATAGTTTTGATTTTGTTCACTTGATCATCCATTCTTCTCTGGGCAAAATGACTAGAAGGAGGAATTCACAACAAAAGAAAGTACCAGAGGTAACACTTTCTGCCAAAGATCTCATCGATATGGATATAAGTAAGATGTCAGAGCTGGAATGCAGGCTAACAATTATGAAGTTACTAGCTGGGCTTGAAAAAAGCATAAAGATACTAGAGAATCTTTTAGTGTAGAAATGAAATCTAATCAGGCTGAAATTAAAACTGCTCTGAGGTGCAGGCTAAATTGGATATTCCAACAGCTAGAGTAAACAAGGCAGAAAAGAGTAAGTGACATAGAAGACAAGTTGATGGAAAGGAAGGAAGCTAAGGGAAAGAGAGAAAAACAACCATGGACATGAGGGAAGGCTTTGAGAACCATAGAATGAAACAATGTTAGAATTATTGGGGTCCCCAAGGAAGAAGAGAGAGAGAGAGAGAGAGAGAGAGAGAGAGAGACAGAAGAGAGGGACAGAAGGTATATTTGAGCAAATCATAGCTGAAAACTTCCCTAATATGGGGAAGGAAACAAGCATTCAAGTCCAAGAGGTAAAGAGGACCTCTCCCAAAATCAATAAAAATATATCAATACCCTGACATATAATAGTAAAGCCTGCAAATTTCAGAGATAAAGAGAAAATCCTGAAAGCAGCTCAAGACAAGAATTCCTTAACCTACAAGGACAGGAACATTAGACTGGCAGCAGACCCATCCACAGAAACCTGGCAGGCCAGAAAGGGCTGGTATAACATATTCAGCATACTAAATGAGAATAACATGCAGCCAAGAATACTTCATTCAGCAAGGCTATCATTCAGAATGGAAGGAGGATAAAGAACTTTCAGGACAGACAGAAACTGAAAGAATATGTGATGACCAAAGCAGCCCGGCAAAAAATATTAAGTGGGATCCTGTAAGCAAAGAGAGTCCAAAGGTAACGCATCAGAAAGAAACAGAGACAATCCACTGAAACAGGGATTTTATAGATAATACAAAGGAACCAAATACTTGTCTTTCAATAGTCACCCTGAAATGTAAATGGGCTAAATGCTCCAATCAAAGACAAAGGGTATCAGATTGGATAAAAAAACAAGACCCATCCATATGCTAGACCTAAACACACTTTCAGTTTAAAAGTGGGGGGGGGGGGTGGAGAACAATTTATCATGCTAATGGACTTCAAGAGAAAGCTGGAGGAGTAGCAATCCTCATATCAGACAAATTAGATTTTAAACCAAAGACTGTAGTAAGAGATGAGGAAGGACACTATATCATACTTAAAGGGTCTAACCAAAAAGAAGATCTAATAATTACAAATATTTATGCTTCTAACTGGGGAGCAACCAATTATATCAACCAATCAATAGCCAAATTAAAGAAACACATTGATAATAATACAATAATAGTAGGGGACTTCCAACATCCCACTCATAGCAATGGACAGAACATCTAAGCAGAAGATCAACAAGGAAATAATTTGGGTTTTGAATGACACCAGGACCAGATGGACTTCACTGATATAGATATACATATATCAATGATATATATAGCATTCCACCCTAAAGCAACAAATACACATTCTTCTCCAGTGCACATGAAACATTCTCCAAAATAGATCACATACTGGGACACAAATCAGATCTCAATCAATAGCAAAAGATTGGGATTATTCCTTGCATAATCCCATGCATATTCCTTCCAGACCACAATGTTTTGAAGCTTGAACTTAATCACAAGAGGAAATTTAGAAAAACTTAAACACTTGGAGGTTAAAGAGCATCCTACTAAAGAATGAATGAGTCAATGAGGAAATTAAAGAAGAATTTTTAAAAAATCATGGAAACAACTAAAAATGAAAACACAACTGTTCAAAATCTTTGGGATACAGAAAAGGCAGTCCTAAGAGGGAAGGACACAGCAATACAAGTCTCTCTCAAAAAATTAAAAAAGTCTCAAATACACAAGCTAATCTTATACTAAAGGAGCTGGAGAGGGAACAGCATATAAAGCCTAAGTCAAGCAGGAGAAGAGAAATAATAAAGATTAAAGCAGAACTCAATGAATAGAAACCAGAAGAATAGAACATACCAATGAAACTAGAAGCTGGTTCTTTAAAAGAATTAATAAGATTGATAAGGCTAGCCAGACTTATCAAAAGGAAAAGAGAAAGGACCCAAATTAATAAGATTACAAACGAAAGAGGAGAGATCATGACCAATATCAAAGAAATACAAATAATTTTAAGAACATATCATGAGCAACTATATGCTAACAAATTAGGCAACTTGGAAGAAATGAATGTATTCCTGGAAACTGAAACAGGAGGAAATAGAAAACCTGCACAGACCCATAACCAATAAGGAAATTGAAACAATAATAAAAAATCTCCCAATAAACGAGAGTCCAGGGCCAGATGGCTTCCCAGGAGAATTCTACCAAACATTTAAAGACGAACTAATACCTATCCTTTTGAAGCTGTTTCAGAAAATAGCAATGGAAGGAAAATTTCCAAACTTGTTCTATGAGGTCAGTTTTACCTTGATCCCCAAACCAGACAAACACCCATCAAAAAGGAGAATTACAGACCAATACCCCTCATGAATAGAGATGCCAGAATTCTCACCAAGATACTAGCCAACAGGACCCAAGTGTACATTAAAAAGATTATTCAGGGCAGCCCCGGTGGTTCAGCACTGCCTGCAGCCCGGGGTGTGATCCTGGAGACCCGGGATTGAGTCCCACGTCGGGCTCCCTGCATGGAGCCTGCTTTTCCCTCTGCCTGTGTTTCTGCCTCTTCTCTCTCTCTCTCTCTCTCTCTCTCTCTCTCTCTGTCTCTATGAATAAATAAATAAAAAATCTTAAAAAAAAAGATTATTCACCATGACCAGGAGGGATTTTTTCCTGGGCTGCAAGGGTGGTTCAGCATTTGCAAATCAATCAATGTGATACATCACATTAATAAACGAAAGGACAGAATGATACGGTCCTCTCAATTGATGCAGAAAAAGCCTTTGACAAAATACAGCATCCTTTCTTACTTAAAACTCCCAAGAAAGTAGGGATAGAAGGAATATTCCTCAACATCATAAAAGCCATCTACACAAAAGCCCACAGAGAATATTATTCTCAATGGGGAAAACCTGAGAGCTTTTCCCCTAAGGTTAGGAGCATGACAGGGATGCCCACTCTCATTACTGTTGCTCAACATAGTACTAGAAGTCCTAGCCTAAGCAATCAGACAACAAAAAGAAATAAATGGCATTCATACCGGCAAAGAAGAAGTCAAACTCTCACTCTTTGCAGATGACAAGATACTTTATGTGGAAAACCCAAAAGACTCCAGCCCAAAATTGCTAGAACTCATTCAGCAATTCAGCATCATGGAAGGATACAAAATCAATGCACAGAAATCAACTCCATTTCTATACACTAACAATGAGACTGAATAAAGAGAAATTAAGGAATTGATCCCTTTTATAACTGCAACAAAAAACCATAAGATACCTAGGAGTAAACCTAACTAAAGAGGTAAAATATCTGTACCCTAAAAACTACAGAACACTTATGAAAGAAACTGAAGAAGACACAAAGCAATGGGAAAACATCCCTTGCTAATGGATTAGAAGAATAAATATTGTGAAAATGTCTATGCTACTTAGAGCAACCTACACATTCAATGCAATCTCTATCAAAATATGATTGACATTTTTCACAGAGCTGGAACAGATAATCCTAAAATTTGCATGGAATTAGAAAAGACCCCAAATAGAGGAATGTTGAAAAAGAAAACCAAAGCTGGTGACATCACAATGCCTGACTTCAAGCTATATTACAAACTTGATCATCAAGACAGTGTGATACTGGCACAAAAACAGACACATAGATCAATGGAACAGAACAGAGAATCCAGAAATGGACTCTCAACTCTATGGTCAACTCATCTTTGACAAAACAGGAAAGACTATCCACTGGAAAAAGGAGAGTCTCTTCAATAAATGGCGCTGGGAAAATTGGACAGCCACGTGCAGAAGAATGAAACTAGACCATTCTCTTACACCAGACACAAAGATAAATTCAAAAATGGATGAAACACCTAAAGACAAGAATCCATCAAAATCCTAGAGAACACAGGCCACAACCTCTTCGACCTGGGCCACAGCAACTTCTTGCTAGCCACGTCTCTAAAGCCAAGGGAAATAAAAGTAAAAATGAACTATTGGGACTTCATCAAGACAAAAAGCTTCTGAACAGCAAAGAAAACAGTCAACAAAACTAAAAGACAACTTAGGGAATGGGAGAAAATATTTGCAAATGACAAATTGGATAAAAAGGACTAGTATCTAAAATATATAAAGAACTTACCAAACCCAAAAACCAAAAACCAAATAATCCAGTCAAGAAATGGGCAGAAGACATGAACAGACTTCTTTCTCCAAAGAAGACTTACAAATGGCCAACAGATACATGAAACAAATGCTCAACATCACTTGTCATCAGGGAAATACAAATCTAAACCACAGTGAGATACCACTTGACACCAGTCAGAATTGCTAAAATTAACAAGACAGGAAACAACATATGTTGGCAAGCATGTGGAGAAAGGAGAAACCTCTTATACTGTTGGTAGGAATGCAAGTGGGTACAGCCACTCTGGAAAACAGTACGAGAGTTCCCCAAGAAGTTAAAAGTAGAGCTGTCCTACGACCCAGCAATTGCACTACTAGGAATTTACCCCAAAGATACAAATGTAATGATCTGAAGGGCTGCCTGCAGCCCAGTGTTCATAGCAGCAATACCCACAACTGCCAAATTGTGGAAGGAGCCTCGATGTCCATTGACAGATGAATAAAGATGTGGTATATACATATACAATGGAATATTAGTCATCAGAAAGTATGAATACCTACCATTTACATTGACGTGGATGGAACTGTAGTGTATCATATTGAATGAAATAAGTCAATCAGAGAAAGATAACGATTATATGGTTTTACTCATATGTAGACTATAAGGAACAGTGCAGAGGATCATAGGGGAAGGGAAGAAAAACTGAATGAGAAGAAATCAGAGGGAGACAAACCATGAGAGACTTTTAACTCTGGGAAACAAGTTTAGGGTTGCTGGAGGGGAGGTGGGTGCAGGGATGGGGTAATTGGGTGATGGCCATTGGGGAAGGGATGTGATGTGATGAGCTGGGTGTTATGTGCAACTAACAAACTGTTGAACACTACATCTAAAACTAATGATGCACTATATGTTGCCTAATTGAATTAAAAAAAAGAATCATAGAATTTTAGCCTTATACACAAGCCTTGCTAAATTCATGACTGCAAGCAAGAAAGAGCTATGTCAATCAGATGTTTCAATCTCCACACTTTGCACTACAGGAAACTGAAACCCAGATGTTAAACAACTCAACCAAAATTATAGACATTTAGTGGCAGAGCTAGCATGAGAAAACAATTCTTATTACTCCAAGTTCAGGGCTCTTTTTTCCTAGCTGTTCTACCAGCAGGTACAAAAGAAGAATCTTTTTTTTTTTTTTTTTTTTTTTAAAGATTTACTTATTTTGAGAGAGAATAAGCAGGGGGGAAGAGCTGTGGGAGAGATCTTTCAAGCACACTCCCCACCAAGCCAGGAGCCTGACTCCTAGCTCAATCCCACAACCCATGATATTATGACCTGAGCTGAAACCAAAAGTTAAACGTTTGACTAACTGAGAGACCCAGGCGCCCCAAGAGAAGAATCTTTGATTCTTTTTTTTTTTTTCCCTGCTGTATGCTCAGTGCCTAACAGATAAATTCTCAATCAATATTAGTTAAGCGGGGATAAATGAAGGTTTCTATAAGGACTAGTTGTTTTTGTTTTTCACATAAGTATATCCTACCCTACAATATAGTTCTTCTCAGTTGAAGGAATAGTAAGAAAACATTTTAAAAGCTTCTTAAAATGATCTCTTCTTTTAAGGCTCATTAAAAGAAAAAATATGATAAATGGCATTTCAATAAAACTACAGAAGCAACACTTGGGCTGTGTGATACAGTGGTAAGAGTTTTCAACTAGAATTCTACAGATCTAAGTTGGCCCTTCTTTGCATTCCCATTTTTCTACTTAATTCCTTATCTATCTATGCATTATCTGTAAAACAAGAGGATTGGAGTCAATGGTCTTTAGCACGTCTATGATTCCAACAGTTAAATAACTGACTATCCCAGAAGTTGGCTGACCAGTCTGAATGACATATAATCTTGCTCATCTAATCACAGTAACGAAAATAGAGACTAGTTTTAAATTAAATTTAGCATGTGTGTTCAACGCTAAGGAAATGACACGTGCCAATTATGTATTCTATGTCACATTTACACAACACTGAACTTTTGTGTGTTTCTGCTAAGAATATGCACAATAATAAATATTTATCGAGCATTTACTCTGTGCCAGGCATTATTCTAAGCTCTTTACATATACTGGATTTATAAAAACTACTGTTAGGCAGTAATTTTACCCCAGTGGTAGATTAGATGATTTTTCCTTTCCCTAATATATGTCTGTGGAATGTATATGTGTAGCCCTCTGCCCTATGACTTTTGGCTTGGCCACGTGCCTTGCTTTGACCAATGGAGTAACAGCAGACATCACACAAACAGAGACTTGAAATATGCTTGTGTAGTTGCACTTTTTTGACAATAAAAATGAGGGGCAGAGATTGAGTAACTTATCCAATCTCCAATCTTTTAGTTAGTTAAGTGATATAGGATATGAAGCCATGCAAATCTGGCTTGAGGGCCATTCTCTTAACACCTGTGCTGTAGTGCCACTACATTATACTGGTTGTATTATATGATATTAAGACATTTATTAATAAAGCAGCAGGTGATTTGGCACATACTAAAATTCATAATTATAAAGGTAGTCTATCTGTCAATAGACAAAGTTGTCTTGCAGTGAAATTTTTCTTCTGGAAAAATTAGTAAATATAAAATAAATGTATTATTTCCTAGAAGCCGATTAATAAAACAATATATCTCTTGGGTGGCTTTTCAGCTTATCTTGCTACCATACAGTGGCCCTCAGCGTTG
Organism: Vulpes lagopus; assembly: GCF_018345385.1. Classification (NCBI taxonomy): domain Eukaryota; kingdom Metazoa; phylum Chordata; class Mammalia; order Carnivora; family Canidae; genus Vulpes; species Vulpes lagopus. Next base: position 29,862,875 of record NC_054847.1, on the reverse strand, counting down.
GTATCTCTGTTACATGATTCCACCCTCCGACCTTAGCTAATTCAGGCATGCGTCTATGATCCAAGCTGAATCAGTTAGGTTTCTCTTCTGGTATTTTGAAATTTGGACCTATCACTGGCAGCCACCATCAATGGCCCTACTCTGGAGAGAGCTGAAATCTCCAGAGCTACTCCTGTTACATTATTTCCCACTTGTCAATTCTATGATGGTATCTTCCCAGACAAATGTGTTTTCTGAGTAAGCTTACTAAAACCTATTTTTCTTTCTTTTTTTTTTTAAACCTATTTTTCTTATTGTAACCAAAATAAATTTAATAAAATAGATTTTAAAAAAATCCATTGTTTTTATTTTAATTTAAAAGTTCAAAGATTTCTTAAAGAGACTTGAAAGCTTGCATTTGTTTTACATTCTATCAAAGTAATTCTGCATTTATTGTTATGAATTATGTTTCCTGAAAATTAGTTAGAAATTCTTCCATATTTTAAGAACGAGCATCCATGAATTGTCTGTGAATAGAGTTAAATTTCAGTAAATCTGAATAAACTCCCATTTTTCTTTGTAATCCTATGTATTTTATTTTATGCATTTAAAAACATTTTATGATGAGCTTTCTATATTCCTTTTGATAACAAAAATCAAGTAAACATGTGGGATTATTTGCATCACTAATTCAACTCAGAAACTGTATGTGAGACCCAAATATATTCCAGACTTTGTTTTGGGTTCCAGGGATACGGGAAGGACAAAATAGTTTCTGCTCTCACAGAGTCATGATAAGAAAGGATATGTGGGATATAATCTGAAATTTTCATGGTACTATTAGTAAAGAACTATTAGTAAAAAGAAAAAAGTAGCTTAAAAGTTTGAGAGTATGGAGACAAAATGCCTGAAGAAAATTTATGTGCAATCCTTAATCTATTCCTAATCGTCAAGAGGGATATATCAGGACAGGGAGCTCATATGTAAGAGTAACTAAAAAGTGCAACCACTACTACAGTGGCATATTTGTTACACTTTTTTCTTTTTTTTTTCTAGTGATTTTCATAACTCAGTGATTTCATATATTGTAATATGACCTCTTAATACTTCACTGAGATGATCAAGTGAGAAAATGGAGCCTCAGAAGTCTGAGAAACTTGAGTACTTTGAGTAGTGGTAGAATGAGGGCTCCTGTCTGTTTTCTAAGTTTCCCAGTTTTATGTCCATTATATGACGCTGTATCATCTTAACAAAAGACAATTTCACAGCAGGCAGGGATGAAGTTTCTTTACTTACTACTGTGAGATACTTGTGGGAATGCGAAGCAACATTATTGGAGTCAAAAAGAAGCTGCTGTCGACAAAATGAACATCTTTTGTCATCAGGCATATGCTCAAATTAGTAAGAACTTTGGAATGGTATGATAGACTTGGTAGTGTTGGAGTTTATGAATGCATTACTAAAAGCAGATTTTCTCAACTGGTGGATTTAACCATTTAGAGCAGGGGCTGGCAAACTTTAAAACAAATCTGGTCACACCTGTTTTTGTATGACCTGTGAGCCAAGAATGGTATTTACATTTTTAAATGGTTCAAAGCATCAAGAGAAAAAAAATTCTATGACATCTGAAAAGTATATAAAATTTAAATGTCAGTGCCCATAACTACGGCTGGAACACAGCCATACTCATTTGTTTATGCATTGCTTATGGCTACCTCCACCCCTTAGTTAGCACAGTTGAATAGCGCTAGAGGCATGCTGGCCTGTGAAGCCTCAAGTATTTACTACTGATCTTTTACCGTAAAGTTTGTTGACCCCAATCTAGAAGATCACCGCTTTCCAAGGAGTTCATAATATTAACGGCAGTAATGACATTTATTTAAACTTGTAATTTAAAAAAATAATAATTGTATGGTTATTTAAATATTTCTTCCCCTTAAGAGCATCCCAGGCTTGTGAATGGCTATTTAGAAGCATGCTTCTAAGTCACTCAGCTGTTCATGTGGATGACCTCGACATTGTGATGTCTGTGATTATTATAGAAGTTTAAATTGTTTAGCTCTCAGTCCTACCTTTTAAAACTTATTGTCATATAGATTGCTGGTTAAAGATAACAAGCATGGGGCACCTGGGTAGCTCAATGGTTGATGTCTATCTTTGGCTCAGGTCGTGATCCTAGGGCCCTTCTCCCTCTGCCTAGGTCTCTGCCTCTCTCTCTTTGTCTCATGAATAAATAAATAAAATCTTTAAAAAAGAAACAAAGAACTTTTGGTGATATATAATTAATGAGAAGCATAAAATTCCTATGAAGCCCGTAAATTTGTGTTAAGACAACCATCACCAAATCTGTAAGTTACACTTATCTAAAAGGAACTCCTAGCAGTCTCAAATACTTTTAAAAAGTCAGAATTAAGAAGAATATGGTCCTATCCCTGATTTTCTTGAGCAGAATTTTCTTATTTAGAAATTAAAATCATTTGATTTCAAAAGCAAAGAAGATAAAGAACTCCAAAAGATGAGATCATAAAAGCAGTTTGGCATCTACTTTTGATGCTATAGCTTAGAGTTACTTTTCAGTATACATTTAAACACTCATTTGGCCACAAAATTAAATATTATTTAAAATATTGTCATAATTTTGTATTTACTATTGTCAAATTATTTTCTCTCCATATAATTTAAGGTAAATTAAATAGGTCACTTACTAGAGTGAAACCCTTTGAATGTCTTTAATATGTATAAGAAATACTAGTTTACAGGGGCGCCTGGGTGGCTCGGTCACTTAAGCATCTGCCTTTGGCTCAGGTCATGATCCCAGGGTCCTGGGATTGAGCCCCACATCAGGCTCCCTACTCAGAGGGGAGCCTGCTTCTCCCTCTCCCTCTGCTTGTCCCCCTGCTTGTGCTCTCTCTTTCTGTGTCAAATAAACAAATCTTTAAAAAATATTAGTTTACATTTAAAGTAAATTTTATTATTAATTTGTAACAGAAGGGGAAGGGTAGAGGGAGAAGGGGAGAGAGCAAGGGAAAGAATCTTAAGCAGGTTCTAAGTCCAGCTGAAATCAAGATTTGGATGCTTGGGGTGTCTGGGTGGCTTAGTAAGTTAAGCATCTGCCTTCAGCTGAAGTCAGGATCTTTAGCCTGGGATGGAACCCCAACCACATGTTGGGCTCCCTGCTCAGCGGGGAGTCTGTTTCTCCCTCTCCTTCTGCCTCTGCCTCTCTCCTCCCTCCTGCTCATGCTCTTTCTCTCTCTCAAATAAATAAAATCTTAAAAAAAAAAGAGTATGCAATCCATACAATGGAATGTTATTGGCCATAAAAAGGAATGAAATTCCAACACGAGCTACAAGATGAATGAACGCTGAAAACATTTTTTCTAAGTGAAAGACGGACACAAATATCCACATAGTGTATGATTCTATGTATATGAAATGTCTAGAAAAGGCAAATCCATAGTGACAAAAAGATTCGTGGCTGCTAGGGAGTTGGAGTAGAGGGAATGGAGAGTGAACTGCTATAAGGTGTAGGTTTCTTTTTGGGGTGATGAAAATGCTCTGAAAGCAGACAGTGGTGATTGATGCACAACATTGTAAATATATAGAGAGGAACTGAATGGAACAATTTAAAATTGTGAAGTGTATAGCATATGAATTGTATCTCAATAATGCAGTCATTACAATTTTTTTCCTTAAAAAAAGAATGAATTCATTTTAACAGATAATCTTCTGTTTCTAAAGTATTTAAAATAAGTTGCCAAGATAAATTACACTAGGGCAATATTTATGTTCATGACTATGAATAACTTCATTGATCTTACAAGATATACCTAAAAGAAAATACTAGTATATTTCTTCAGGTATTTCACATTTAAAAATCTAAACATATATAAATAAGTCTAAACATGGCACACACATAATTAGTATAGATAAGAACAAAAATTAAAAATTTCTATCAAATGCTGAAAGTAGTTATAAAAAGTTAATCTGACAATTTTCTTTTCATTCCAATTTAAGTTAGAAAATGTTTATAAACCAATATAAAGCTACTTATATTGGTGATTAATGGCTTTTGGAATCTGGAGAAAATTTAAAATTGAAGATTTAATCAGAAAAATGAAAGAATGAAAAAGCTAGAATCCATCTGCATTTTAACAACCTTAAGTCTTAACTTACAAAAGATGGATTATAGTGCAAAAAAGAAAAAGAAAACAAAGAGAAAGCAAAGTCCACCAAAATCTATGTTTATTTATTTCGATCCCTGAACTTGATGTTCATCTTGCATTGAAGATGTTATTCACCAGAACACAGAAACTGGCTTGATGGGTAGGGTATTCAGATCTGCCAAATGGGGATGCCTGAGTGGCTCAGCTGTTGAGCGTCTGCCTTGGGCTCAGGGTGTGATCCTGGGATCTGGGATCGAGTCCCATGTCAGGCTCCTTACAGACAGCCTGCTTCTCCCTCTGCCTGTGTCTCTGCCTCTCTCTCTCTGTGTCTCTCATAAATAAATAAACTCTCTAAAAAAAATAAAAAAAGATCTGCTAAATGGCTCCTTCCACTAGGAGATCACAGCTAGTCAACAAAAAGTAAGGAGAAATTTTCTTCAGTAAATTTAGGATTAGGAAAAGCTATACTGATTTTACATTGCATAGTCTTCTCTCTCATATATATATATATATATATGTACAAATAATATATTTGTATATATATACGTATATAAACATATACACTTATATGAATACATGTATCTATATCTATGAAAAGAAATAACTATTTTTTTTTAGAATACAAATAACAAAATATAGGTACAACTGAAAATTTTTATAAAAAACCCTGAATAGGGATCCCTGGGTGGTGCAGCGGTTTGGAGCCTGCCTTTGGCCCAGGGCGTGATCCTGGAGACCAGGGATCGAGTCCCATGTCGGGCTCCCGGTGCATGGAGCCTGCTTCTCCCTCTGCCTGTGTCTCTGCCTCTCTCTCTCTCTCTCTCTGTGACTATCAAAAAAAAAAAAAAAAAAAAAAAAAAACAACCCTGAATATATGTAGGAAAAAACCAATACACTTTCTTTGATATTCCTAGAAAATAAATTGTAAAAGGATAAAATTCTTTTTTTTAAAAAAAGATTTTTTTTTATTTGTTCATGAAAGACACAGAGAGAGAGAGAGAGAGGCAGAGACACAGGCAGAGGGAGAAGCAGGCTCCATGCAAGGAGCCCAACATGGGACTCGATCCTGGGTCTCCTCCAGGATCAGGTCCTGGGCTGAAGGCAGCACTAAACCGCTGAGCCACCTCGGCTGCCCTGTAACAGGATAAAATTCTTAACAAATTACCAACGTTTATTTAGTCATCTATATTATTTTTTATAATTTATGTTTTATTCACATTGAATAATGTAAGTAAAATGGATAAGCTTTGACTTATAAATACAACATGATAATATGATTAATAGATTCTGTTTTATAACCATGAGCTAAATTCAAGCTGTTCCTGATATTTATCCCAATATGTGGTAAAAAAAGAATTAAAAATTCTTTTTTGTTGTTTTGTCCTTTTATGATCACAATATAAGTTTAATGTTATGAAAATATTTAATAATATAAAGTCTGAAATATAATTGGATCTAGGTAATTTAGCAAAATGTGAGCTTCTCAATCATTTTATAAAATCTGCTATTTCTTGAATAGTCTGTAAAATAATGTGGCAAGTTTGAAGTATTAGAAAAATAATTCAGCAGTCTTTCATAAATGGTATATTCTTAACATTGAGGTAGAAAGGAATAATGGGAAGGCTACATGTTAAGATAATGTAGCAGTAGCAACAGATTTGTACGAAAATCTGTAGGTCTTATTTAGGATAAAGAAATTTTGCTAATGCTTGCAGCTGGAAATAAGTAGTCTCATAGCTTTATTTTTCTTTTCTGAAATGAAAATGATATTAAGATCTATTACATAACATGAAGATACTGTGATCAAATAGTATTTACAAAGCTTCTTAAATAAAGTCCATATTAAAATTTTAGTTATAACTGCAAAAGCAATAAAAAACAAATGCCTTCCTTCATATATATACACACATATTTTTTTGAGAGAGAGAGAGAGAGAGAAAGAGCATGCATGCATGTACACATGGGGGGAGGTGGCAGGTGGGAAGGAGCAGAGGGAGAGGGAGAGAGAGAGAATCTTAGGTAGCTTCCACAACCAGCGCAGAGCCCAACAAGAGGTTCAATCTCATGACCCTGGGATCATGACCCCTGCTGAAATCAAGAGTTGGTTGCTCAACCCACTGAACTACTCAGGCACCCTCATATTTTTATTACTAAGTAATACAGGAAACTAAAAATATAAGAATATATATAATTAAATGGTCATGTGTAGCAAATTCAGCTATATGGACTACTATGTCAACATAATGTTTTAAGGTCTTAGAAAAAAAACTATGCATTCATGGTAAGATCAAATGAAGTGACAGATTATGCTAATAGCAAGTGAAAGAAATAATAATAAGGGTTAAAATTACATTTGGATTTGGAAAAATTTTATACTAAATATAAAGATGTTTAATAAATACCATACAGAAACATAACTGGAGAAACTTAAAATTTAATTTACTTCAAATAAATTATTTTACTATAATTTATAGAAACCTATAGAATAGAGGCATGTGGTGACACTATTTCTATTAATCTTATTATTCATGGAAATATTTGCTTTGTTATTAAAAGCTCAGTTTGAGAGTTTCTAAGAAAAATAAGTAATTAAAAAGTTGAGGAATGAAGTGCTCATATAAGTGACAAGCAAAAAGAATCTATAAAAATAACTGTAACAGTCAAATGATCTTTGCAAGTAACTTTAAAAAAACAGATAACTAAACATGTTGAATAAGAATTAGGTATATGGCAAGATCACAAAATTATTTCCAGTCACACATTTCACCTGGAAGAAATGAAGAGTCTTATAATTTAAGCTTATTAAAGTAGCTTCCTGGGTAAAGCAAAAAACACAGTATAGTGCCTGTATTTCATGTTTTCAAAATTGTATGACATGCAAGCTCCATTAAAATTAATTGATTAATTAACTAATTAATGTGGAATAATGAAAGGAAAATTCTACATTCCCCATTGCAGAATATTTTCAAGTCCTATAGATGGAATATAAAGTATAATTGGGTATTAGAAAGTAAAAATTAACAGATTTGTACAATTAGCAAGGCCAGACCAAAACCAAAGTATACACCATATAGTTTTACCTTATATCATCTTTCCTTCTGCTATGCTCTTTCATGTTGTCTCATTATCATATTTTAAGACTTAATCCAAGTCCCAAATCTTCCATAAAGTCCAGCCTATTCACTCTAGCTCTTGGTATTTCCTCTTTCTCTGGACTTTTGCTTAAGAGTACCATCCACTTAAAAATCATGAGATAGACTGACACTTTTTCCTATCACAGAGATATATCATAATTCACTTTTAAAATTACTTTTTTAATTAAAGTAATTCGTGATCAACATAAAATTCAAAGTGCATAGAAGGATATGAAGTGGAAAAAAAGCCTGAATTTTTTTCCCACAGATAAACACCACCAATAATTTTTTATATGTCTCATTTCATAAATTTTATATACCTCTTAGAAACTCTTGGGGACAAATTATTTAGGAATTTGGAGTTTTTCAGATTTAGAAAGGTAATCTGATGCTTTTACTGCATTTTACCTAACATCAGCCAATGGTATCTAGGCAGGATCTCATAATAAATGAATTACTATTTCTGTAGTGATATTCACCCTTTGATATAAATATAGAACATAAATAACTTCACGTTCACAAACAGTTTTTGTTGTTGTTTTTTTCTTCAGAGGATAGGTCTTTTCCCTCCAACTTCACTGAGATATAGTTGACATACAACACTAGTAACTTCAAGGTGTATAATAACATGATGATTTGATACACGCTTATATCGCAAAATGATTACACCAAATAAGGATGGTTAACAAATTCATCTTAACTCTTAAATGTAACCTAATTACATTTTGTGTGTGTGGTGAGAACATTTAAGATCTACTCTCTTAGCAACTTTCAACTATATAAAAGTTATTGTTAACTATAGGTACCATGCTGAATATTAGATTCCCAAGAACTTAATGCATTTTATAACTGAAGTTCGTGCCCTTTGAACAAAATCATTTCCCCATTTCCTCCACTTGCCAGCCCCTGGCAACAACCACTATTCTATTCTCTGTTTCTGTTTAAATTCCAGTTAACACGTTGAAGCAAATGGTGGGTATTTGTCATTTGGAACTGGAGGGTATTATGCTGAGTGAAATAAGTCAATCGGAGAAGGACAAACATTACATGGTCTCATTCATTTGGGGAATATAAATAATAGTGAAAGGGAATAAAGGGGAAGGGAGAAGAAATGGGTAGGAAATATTAGAAAGGGAGACAGAACATGGAAGACTCCTAACTCTGAGAAATGAACTAGGGGTGGTGGAAGGGGAGGAGGGCGGAAGGTGGGGGTGACTGGGTGGCGGGCACTGAGAGGGGCACTTGACGGGATGAGCACTGGGTGTTATTCTGTGTGTTGGCAAATTGAACACCAATAAAAAAAAATTTATTATTAAAAAAATCCAGTTGACATACAGTGTAGTATTAGTATCAGGTATAGAATTTAGTGATTCAACACTTATATACAACACCTGGCACTCACCACAATTTTTTTTTTAAAGATTCCACATATAAGTGTGATAATATATGTTTGGCTGACTTATTTCACTTAGCCATAATGCTCTCAAGGTTTATCCATGTTGTCACAAATGTAGGATTTCCTTCTTTTTCTATGGATGAATTTTATTATCTATGTTTTCTTTATCCATTCATTCATTGATGGGCACTTAGATTGTTCTTATGTTTTGGTTATTGTGAATAATATTACAATGACAATAAGGGTGCAGATATCCCTTCAAGATAGTGATTTTTATTTCTTTCAGATATATATCCAGAAGTGAAATCATATGGTAGGTCTATTTTTAATTTTTTGAGGGCCTTCCATTCTGTTCTCCATAATGGCTGTACCAATTTACATTCCCACTAATAGTATACTAAATTTCCTTTTTCCACATCCTTACCAGTACCTGCTATCTCTTTTCTCTTTGATAATAGCCATTCTTTTTACAGAGGTGATATCACATTATGGGTTTGATTTGCATTTCCCTGATGATTAGTGACTCTGAGCATCTTTTCGTGTACCTGTTGGCCATCTGTATGTCTTATTTGGGAAAATATCTATTCAAGTCCTTCGGCCCATTTTCAATTGGATTATTTTCTAGCTATTCAGTTATAAGAGTTCCTTATGTTTTGGATATTAATTCCTTGTTTGATATATGGCCATGTATAGCTTTTAAATTCATGATGAATTTAAGTAGGCCTGTAATGTTCCCAGGTCAGTTAGGTTTTGCCCAAATGTGCTGAGGGAAAAGAAACTTGGATTGTGGAACTTTTTGCCTTTTAGAACTGTGATTATAGGCCTGTACTAACTCTACTCATAAAAACACAATGCACTCCCATACATGTAAAATGATAAATTGTGTCCTTTTGTTCATTCATATGCTTCACTATGAATGAAAGATAATCTTGTTCTCAGTCACAGTGCTCAATGATTGAAATCTATAGAGAACATTACATATCTGACACTCAACTAAATACAGGTAGTAATTTAGTACCCACTAGAAAAAACTCTTTCTGATATGCAGATATGGATTCAGTTTTTCTAACCAGATAGCTAACCCACTGCCCGAATAACATGTATTAAATAGTCCATCTTTTCGCACCGATATGTGATGCCATTCGTATCATTTTCAGTATTTCTGCACTTATCAAGTCTATTGCTAGAGCTCATAATCCTGTTTATTCTCTCAATTCCTATGCCAATACAGCCTTTTCCAACCAGGGTTCTGTGAAAGAATTAAGTTCTAAGAAAGTGGTATGTGACTATTTTTTAAATGATCCCACAGGTAGTACTTTTCTGATTCTCCCAAAGATAGCTCCCATTTTACACACCGTAGAAAGAAAGTTAATTCATCATATACATCGGCTGAAGAATGGCCCCCCCTAGTTATCATGTTTTAATGCCTGGAGCCAGTAAACATCACTTTACAAGGAAAAAGGGTTTTTGCCAATGTGATTAAAGGATTTTGAAATGAGCAGATTATCCTGAATTATCCAGAAGGGCCCTAAATGCAATCATAATGTTCCTTATAAGAGAAAAGCAGATATATACAGAAGAGCAGGAAGCAATGTGGCCATAGAGCTTGAGTTTGAAGTGATACGGCCATAACCCAAAGCATGCTGGCAGCCACTGGAAACTGGAAGAAGCAAGGAAAGGACTGCCCACCCAGAAATCTTTAGAGAAAGAAGGACCGGCCAACATCTTGATTTTGGCCCAGTGACACATCTTTCAGATGTCTGACATCTGGAAAAGTGAGAAAATAATTATCTGTTGTATTAAGCTATCAAGTTTATGGTAATTTGTCATAGTAGCCATAAGAAATTAAGACACAAACAATGTACCTAAGCTCATTGCAAATACCCAAGCAATATGCCTAGGCACAATATGGCACTAAGGTTTAATTTAAAGTTATTTTGGTATACATGAAAGTTACTCAGAAAACGCTGCGCACCAGATCCCCAGATGGATATATTATTAATCTTGTACCACAATATCTATTATTTATAGTAGTTACTCAGTAGATTTTATTTGGGGTGGTGGTTTTAGGTATACGATCATATAATCTGCCTGTAGGGGCTTAACTTCACCTGATTAATCTCTCATGAACAGTGAGAAGAATGAGTAAGATTCCAATTTCTACTGTGTTCTTGACTATTTTCTTGCACCTGCACTGTTTTTGTTTTATAGTTGTTGGTACCATGCTATTTGGTTTGTAGATATTCATAACTGCTACATCATCATTGCGAATTACACTCTTTACATTAAAAAATAACTTTGTTCACGTCATGGGATGTTTATGTGGACTGATTCCTTTGGTCTGAAATAAGTATTTTGTTTGCTTTTATTTGGCTTAATTTTTATCTTTAGTTTTCAACAACCCTAAAATTCTTTATTTGTTTTTCTTGGATATATTAAAGAGTAGAATTTTGCTCTGTGCTTTAGCTGGAAATTTACTTTTTAAAAAACTAACATGAATTAAAGTCCTTTTATATTAATTTTTCCCTGGGCTGATTCACTTCAGTACAGTGCTAAGTGATTACTGTGACAGTGGGCATCTGATACATAGAAATGATCTTCATTCTATTATTACTTCAACTTCTTTTCTGGGTTTCAAAAAAAGAAAATATTTTATCATTGTTTATCTCATTTTTCTCCATGTTTAGTTTTTATCTGTTCCAGTAGTTACTTTATGCAACTTTTTATTTACAAATTGACTTACATAATTCTTTTTGACTTACATAATTTTTATGACCTTGTTTTTTATTTATGTATTCAAGATCTATCTGTTTACTTCCATAAGCAATTATGATATTAACATATTTTCCACTGCTGTGTCCTGCGCTCTTTCATTCATTCATCACATTTTGGTTAATATTTTTCAGTGTTTTTCTTTATACTGTTAAATTCTGCTTATCCTTTTATTACTTACAGCTTTAATTGACATTTTTTTTTATTTGAAGTATTAAAAAGGAGGAAATCAACAAATGACTATGGAAACCTGGGAGGAAAGGAGAAAATAGTCAAGGTAGTAAATCATTACAATTTTTAGGGAATATACTATTTATATTTTGTTCTTAAATTCCCACACTTGTTTTAGTCTTTATTCTATAGTTAAATCTTTTAATACTCACTGCTTATTCTCTGTGGTAATTTTCCTAGTTATTTCTATGTAATTGACCATTCATTTTCTAGAAACTTTTCCAAAAAGGGCACATTTGAAACGATATTCTCTAAGTTCAAAACTGTCTGTACACTATATCTAGAGAGTTTGAATGAATTAAAATACAAAACCTTTTCTTTTCTACAAGATCCAGTAGATGTTATTTCATTGTCAGCTGTCACTAAATGTTGATGTGAATAAATCAGAGACAAGCCTGAATATTATTCTCTTGTATCAGTCCCTCTTCATGTTTAAAGTCCAGGATATCCATGAAGGTATGTCTCATTACTGATAGCTCTGGCTCATGGGGTGCCCTTTCAGTATGTGATTCAAACTGTCTACTACTCTATAGAAGAGTTATTACTTTAACTATAATATTTAAAGAATATTTAACTTAAAATATTCTTTTCTATTATTTTGGTTTTTCTCTTTAAGTTTCTCAGTTTCCATTTACCTCACCATACATATATACATAACATTTTCTAATCATTTTGTTCTTTCTTTGGTTTATTTTATTCATTCTCATTTTGACCTTTTATGTTTCTTAAGGCACATTCTTTTAATTTTTATTTTTTAATTTGAACTCCAGTTAAATAACAGAGTATAATATTAGTTTCAGGCATACAATTTAGTGATTGAACACTTCCATATAACACCTAATGCTCATCACAAGTGCCCTCCTTAATCCCCATCACCTATTTAACCCATCCCCCTCACAACCTCTTTTCTAGTAACCATCAGTTTGTTCTCTATAGTTAAGAGCCTGTTTCTTGGTTTGCTTCTTTTTTCCCCCCATGATCATTTGTTTCCTAAATTTCACATGAGTGAAATCATATAGTACTTGTCTTTTTCTGACACACGTATATATAGTCTTTTTCTGACTACATATATATATGTATATATACATACCGACTATATATATAAAATGCATATATACCACATCTTTTTTATTCATTCCATTATAATATTCCATTATATATATATATATATATATATATATATATGTCTAGTCCATTCCATTATAATATTCATACATACACACCCCACACCTTCTTTATCCATTCATCAGTCGATGGACATTTGGGCTCTTTCCATAAGTTGGTCATTGTAGATGCTGCTGCTATAAACACTGAGGTACATGTATCCCTTCTAATTATATTTTTTGTATCCTTTGGATAAATCTCTAGTGGTGCAATTGCTGAATCATAAGGTAATTTTATTTTTAACTTTCTGAGGTACCTTCATACTGTTTTCCAGAATGGCTGTACCAGTTTACATTTCCATCAACAGTGATGAGGGTTTCCATTCTCTGCATCCTCACCAACATGCTCCTTAAGGTACTTTTATAATACCTAGTCTCTCTTTGGATGCCTGGGTGGCTCAGTGACTGAGCATCTGCCTTCACCTCAGGGCATGATCCCAGAGTTCTGGGATCAAGTTGCACATCAGGCTCCCTGTCTGGAGCCTGGTTCTCCCTCTGCCTGTGTCTCTGCCTCTCTCTCCATGTCTCTCATGAATAAAATAAATAAGATCTTTAAAAAAAAAAATACCTAGTCTCTCTTGTGGTCTTTCCAGTTTTATCTTTGAAATTAACACTTCTTTCATAACTTTGGCCAACTCATAATTCACCTCTTACTATCTTTCCAACATTATCTCCGACTTCTTACTTTCTGGATCATGAGTTTCACTATCAGAGGTAATTGCTTCATGTATCTTCTCTCTTCTCTCTTTGCCTCTGTGTCCATCCATCTGTCTATCTCTCCCATCCTTCCTCCTTGCTTTCCTCTTTCTTTTCCCTTTTACATGGAGAGGCCCATACAATAGGTTTTCAGCAATAAAGATGCAGATTTAATTCCCAAAACCTAAAATAGGCAAAAGTAGCTGAGACTAGCAGAAACCACGTAACAGTAGGTGAGGAGAAACACTGTTGGAGAAGTGTAGTGGTAGTGCAGATTCCAGAAAATGAAAGCAAAAAGTATGCCCTGAAGTTATATAACATACCTAAGTTGTCTTGTTTGCAATCACAGGTATGGGAACAGAGGTGAGCTGAGTTGTCAGCAGAATCCAACAGTCAGGTTTAAAGAAGCAGAGAGGGTGGGAGCTACACAAGGAATACAGACAAGCCTACTCCCTACACACACACACACACACACACACACACACACACACCCCTCTTGAAAATGCCTAGCCAGATAAAACTATTATAATCTGCCATGTGCTATAAAAAAGGAACTACTACAGTACTGTTAAAAAAATACTCGATGAAAATAGCAAAACATAGTAACGGGCAGCAATCGATCACTAGAAAATGGTACTATAGTACAAGGGAGAATTTGGAAAATTGAATATTCTTATATGTATATTAGCCATTTGCAATTCTTCTTTGATAATTTGCATGTTCATGTCTTTAACAAATGGGTTTTCTTTTCTATATTGAATTGTTAGCATTCTTTCCATATTAAGAAAATTAGCATCTTCTTTATTGTAGTTACTAAATATTAATTCTTAGGATTTCATGTAACTTTTAATTTTTGGATTTTTACTAATTACTTAGAAATTTTTATAGTAAAAAAAATAAGTCTATTATTTTATGGCTTTTAAAGAGTTACTTTTTAAACAAAACCCGTAAGTTATCACTCAATGTTTTCCAAAGAGGTTAAAAATTCCACAAATCCCATCAATTCCTTTTTTTTTTAATCCCATCAATTCCATACTTAAAACCCAAAAGTAGCTTCTTGTCATGGTTACAATAAAACCTATATTCAGTATTCCTTAACATGACCTCTATGGTCCTTACATGTCTGGCCCCTTCAATCTCTCCACTCTGATTTCAAACCACTCTTTTTCTCACTTTCTCCATATCAGCACATGAGATTTCTTGCTATTCCTCAGACACATTAGTTCTTGCTGACCAACCAGCCTTTCCATTTGCTGTTCCATTCTGCTACTCTGGCCACTCTTCCTCAATTCACGGCTTCCAATTCCAAAATCTGGGTGGCTTCTGCTTCAGTATCATTTCCTCAGAGTTGTTCCTGACCACCATATCTAAATTAAAATAGCACTTCCAGTTCTTCTTCACTTTCTGCTTATCATATTTTATTTTTCTAAAACATGTCACTTTCTGAAACTACATTACTTAACTATATACTGGCTTATTATTGAAAACTACAGGACATTAGTAAAGAAACTGGAGAAGTTACAAATAATTGGAAAGATATTCTGTGCTCATGGATTGGAAGAATTAGTATTATTAAAGTGGCCATGCTACTAAAAGCTGTTTATAGATTCAATGCAATCCCACAAAAAATAGAAAAAGTAATCCTAAAATGTATATGAAACCACAAAAGACCCTGAATAGCCAAAGTGATCTTGAGAAAGAACAAAGTTGGAGGCACTCTGTTCCCAAATTTCAAACTACATACAAAGTAGTAACCACAACAGCATGGTATTGGCATTAAAATATACACATAGATTAATGAAACAAAATAGGGATCCCAGAAATAAACCCACGCATATATGGTCAATTAATGTATAACAAAGGACCTAAGAATATATAATGAAGAAAGGACAATATCTTCAATAAATGGTGTTGGGAAATTGGACAGCCACATGCAAAGGAATGAAACTGAATCATGATCTTACAACATCCTCAAAGATTAACTTAAAATGGGGATCCCTGGGTGGCGCAGCGGTTTGGCGCCTGCCTTTGGCCCAGGGCACGATCCGGGAGACCCTGGATCGAATCCCACGTCGGGCTCCCGGTGCATGGAGCCTGCTTCTTCCTCTGCCTGTGTCTCTGCCTCTCTCTCTCTCTCTGTGACTATCATAAATAAATAAAAATTTAAAAAAAAATTGCTAAACCTATAAAAAAAAAAGATTAACTTAAAATGGATTAGCATGAGTATAAGACCTGAAACTAGAACTCTTAAAAAAGAAATAAAACAGAACAGGTGGTAATCTCCTTGGTATTGGTCTCAGTGATGATATTTTGGATTTGACAACAAAAGCAAAGTCAACAAAAGAAAACAGTAAGCAAATGGGACTACATCAAACTAAAAAGCTCTGCCCTGCCAAACTATCCAAATGAAAAGCAAACTAATGAATGAAAGAAAATATTTGCAAGTCATATATTTGATAAGGGGTTAATATCCAAAATGTATAAAGAACTTGTAAACTCAATAGTAAAACAAACAAACAAAAAATATGATTAAAAGGGGTAGAGGATCTGAATAGGCATTTTTCCAAAGAAAACATTCAGAAAGCCAATAGATACATGAAAAGATGCTCAACATCACTCATTATCAGGTAAACACAAATCAAAACCACAATGAAATATCACCCAATACCTGTCAGAAAGGCTATTCTCCAAAAGACAAGAAGTAATACATGTTGGAAATTATGTGGAGAAAATACATTCACTGTTGGTAGGAATATAAATTGGTACAGTCACTATGGAAAACAATATAAAGACTCTTCAAAAAAATTAAAAATAGAACTATATTATCCAGCAGTTCTACTCCTGGGTATTTATCCAAAGAAAATAAAAAACCCCTTAATATTTGACAATATATCTGCACCTCCATGTTCACTGAAGCATTATTTACATTAACCAAGACATGGAATCAACTAAGAGTCCATCAATGGATGAATGAATAGAGAAAATCTGGTGTACATATGATTTCACTTGTATGTGGAATCTAAGAAACAAAAGAAGGAAGGAAGGAAATCAATATACAGAATTGTTAACTCAATATGTTGATGTGAAACTAATGTAACACTGTATGTTAATTATACTTCAGTAAAAAAGAACATGTTTAAAAGAAGAAAATGCATATATAATGGAGTATTACTGAACCATAAAAAATGAAATATGGTATATGTATATGTCACAGATACAGACAACAGATTGATGGTTACCAGAGGTGGGGGTGGGAGTGGGCAAAATGGGTGAAGAGGGTCAAAAGGAATAAATTTCTAATTATAAGATATATAAGTAATGGCACTGTAAAATACAGCATAGTGACTATTGTTAATAATACTGTACTCCATTTTCAAAAGTTGCTAATAGACCTGAAAAGGGGGAAAAAAAAAAAAGAAAAAAGAAATTGAATGGCCAGATAAACTTTGCAAAGGAGCTGAAATTTAAAGAAGGTAAGAGGACTTATCAACATAGTCAAAAGAATGCATTTCAGGCTCAGAAAACAATTCTAGAAGAGCAGTTTCAATTTTTAAGGAATGTTAGCATGAAATAAATGTACAATTTCTTAAGATGATTATCTTAGAGGACTTAACATTCATTTGCATGGCATGATATACTTGTTTAAAAGTCAAACACTAAAAAAAAAATAAAAATAAAAGTCAAACACTTTAGTCATATTTTGAATGATAGTATACTATACATGATATCTTTGTAGACTAGACACAGGAAATACGTTATAGAGAACTTTGTCAGTAAATTCACAGAATCTATATTGATAACAAATGTTTTCCCCTTTAACATATTAGTGCATTTGTTATTTGTTGTTTTCCTTTTAAATGCCACAGTTGAAGATATGAATATTGAAACGCTAAAATGTGTTAATATTAAAATCACTGTCAAAAGCCTGCCACATTATTTCCCTTTCTAATGGTTAGTTTTTTACCTCACTCTTTCCGATAACTTCTAAAATAGTGTAGAACCTACATAAGGGTCATGAACAGAAGCCTCCATTTCTTAATTTGTTGGCTGAAGTGATATGTAAATATGGATGACTACAAAATTAATGAACTATTTTATTTTCAAATTCTGATAAGCATTCTGGCTTGAATAATGAAGATTTCCTTTTTCCTTGCCTGTTTTTTCATTGTAAATATTTATATACTATTGACCAGATGTGGGGGAAACTCTTTTTTGTAAAAATGTTATATCAAGTCACATAAATCTGCCTTTATGGTGTTGCATAAGTGAAACTTATAGAATTAAAAGCAATTATCTTTCAGAAAAACAACAACAACAATAACGGCCAAACTAACCATGGTTAGTTATTCAGCTAAACAGTAATCTAGGTATGACTGTGAAGCTATTTTATATATGTTTTATAGATATTAACATCTTCAATCCACATATTCTATAAAGATATATAATAATTATAAATTCTCTATGAGAAAATTTAAGCTTACTGAGCATTCTTTGAGTGCTTAAAATTCCATAATATGAAAAAATTAAGTGCTTTACATGCAGTATTTTATTTTCTCCTTACAAGAACATGAGATAGGTATTACTCATACTTCCATTTTATGGAGGAAGAAGCCAAGGCACAGACACTGGGAAACAAAACCAGGTATTCAGAGATATAGTTGTCATGAAACCATGAGAACCCAGGCAACAATAGTGTTAAACAGGGCAGCCCCGGTGGCTCAGCGGTTTAGCGCCACCTTCAGCCCAAGGCGTGATCCTGGAGACCCAGGATCCAGGCCCACGTTGGGCTCCCTGCATGGAGCCTGCTTCTCCCTCTGCCTGTATCTCTTCTGTACCTCTGTCTCTCATGAATAAATAAATAAAATGTTTTTTTTTTTTAATAGTGTTAAACATGGAGGATACAAAACAAAACAAAAAGGCATCTAAAAAGGGTTCGATCTTGTTGGCTTTTGGTAAAGGTTAAAGAAAATCACACTATAACAACTCTGTAGTATAATTTTACATTTTTAGCAATTAAAAAGAAGGATAATGTTAAAAAACTATCAAGGCTTGGGAGAAAACAAAACAAAAAGGCATCTAAAAAGGGTTCGATCTTGTTGGCTTTTGGTAAAGGTTAAAGAAAATCACACTATAACAACTCTGTAGTATAATTTTACATTTTTAGCAATTAAAAAGAAGGATAATGTTAAAAAACTATCAAGGCTTGGGAGAAAATGATACAATCTGTATTGATTATGGTAATGTAAAATATTTTAATTTTTTAGAAGTTAGTATAGCCAGTCATTAAAAATTTCAGATGTTGTGGCATAATAATTCTACTATAAAGAATAGAGTGTCTGTAAATAACTAAAAAAAAAAAGAAAAGAAAGAAAGAAACCCAAGTTTTTCCTAAGTCACATGTGATAGCAAAATGTTGTAAGTAACTTCAATGTTCAAGCAAAGATAAATGTAGAAGTGTGATGGCTTATCAATAGAATATATAACCATTAAAATGATGACTATGGAGAACCATTCTTCAATAATACATGAGATGCTTTATCCAAAGTACTCTATGATCTTCTTGGAGAGCATCAAACATATTAGCACACTGAAGGCTTTCTTACAGAAAAGAAACGTCATTTGATGTTCACTTAAGTATTTTCCAAACTTATCTGCTTTATGTACCAGTTACTTACTGCTGCAGAATAATCTATGTATACTGTTTACAAGTTTAGGTAGAGTTCAGCAATTATAGCTTGTTTCTGCTCAACTCAGTACCAACTGGGGCAGCTTGAAGGCCTGGAAGTGGAATCATCTGAAATTTGCTTAATCACATGGCTGGTTTGACCTCTCATGTGACCTGGGCTTCCTCACATTATGGGGGCTGGGGCTTGAAGAGTGAGTACCCCAGAAAGAGAGTCAAACAGACCTGTACTATCTATAATGACTAAGCTTCTGCAGCTGCCTAGTGTCATTTCCTCTGCATTCTATTCATCAAGGCAGCCAAATTTCACCTTTTAGAGAGTGGAAAGTTTCTGGAAGATCATATGCCATCAGAAATATTTCTGTTGTTGGTTTTGACAGATAGAATTTGCCACATATTTTTCAAGTAAATTACTAATTTCCCAAGTTTGGTATATGTTAACGGCCATATAATATATATATATATATATATATATATATATATATATATTACATATATGCTATCTATCTATACTCATATACATACTCATACACATATTCACAACACACACACACACACAATTTGGTCTAGAGAAAAATTTGCTGTGTTTGATGCAGTAAAACAGTCCCAATCACTGTGAATGAATTAAGCAATTTCCATTCACATTTATATGAAACAACAATAGAAATTAGTTTACCCACTGACCACTTGGGTGTTCATATTGTCTCCTTCTTGTATTTCAGAAGAGACATTAGGTTTTCAAGATACTAAATCTCACTGATATTGGTGATGAAAAAAATCTTAAGAAATCCACACAAATGAACATGTATCTATTTTGGCAATCACAATTCTGAGTAAGAAAGTATACTGAAGGGAATTGATTCTTATAATAGCAGTGTCTTCTGGAATTATCTTTTTTTACCAGAGAGAGTTTTTCAGAGTACCTCCCTTGTGTAGTTACAGCAAGTAAATCGAAAATATTTTTTAATGGTGGTACAAAAACATTTTTAAACAGCTGCTATTAATTATCTTCACAAAACACGACAGGTTAAGGCAATATAAATGAAATCAAAGTGGAAAGATCTAATGTCTGTGGACATTTAAAACTTAGTCGGAATGTTGGGAATGAAAAGTACAGCATAGGGAATTTAGTCAATAATACTGCAATAACTCTGTATGATGACAGATATGAACAACACTTTGTAATGTACCTAACTGTTGAATCACTGTGTTGTATGCCTAAAACTAATGAAGTATGTCAACTATCCTTTAACTTTTTTTAAAAAAAGTAATACAGGAGTGAAAAAAAATCTTAGAATTAAAATTACCTCCGATACATCCTTTCTCAAGAAACATCTAAAAAATTCACTCCACAAAAATAAGAGAACAAAAAAAAAAAGTTTAAGATAGGAGTTTCGCATAGAAGAGAGAAAAAGGAAATCTCACAAACAAGGAAGAGATATCCCAGAATGATACCTGTGCCATCAGGGATAGCAGCCAGGCCGGACTGCAATGTGACTCAAGTCTTTCATCAAGTGTACCAACGGGCTATTTTAATGTTTTTCCCTCTTTCTCTCTTTTAATTTTAGATCAGTCTAGCAAGAAGTTTATCAACTTTATTGATATTTCCAAAGAATCGCCTTTTGCTTTAACTAAGCTTTTTATTGTTTGGTATTTTTTAATTTATTGATTTCTGATTTTATATTATTTCCTAGTTTATAGCTACTTTGGGTTTAATTTACTTTTCTTAAAATTATGTTTCTCTTTAAGCACTTAATTACATTCTACAAGTTTTCTATGTGTTTTTATTATCTTTGAGTTCAAAGTATTTCCTAATTTCTCTTATGATTTCTTATTGACTCATAGGTTATTTAGAAGTACGATGTTTAATTTCCATATATGTGGGAAATTTTCATTCTTTTTTTGTTCTTGGTTTGTAACTTAATTCTGTTTTTCTCACCCCCCCCACACTCTGGTTGATTTCAATCTTTTGAAATTTGTTTAGACCTGTTCTATAGCCAAAATATAATCTATCATAATGAATGTTCCATGCAGAGTACTAAGGAATTCATAGTCTGCTGTTATTGAGTATAAGTTCTACAAATGTCGATTAGGTCAGGTTGATTTTTACCGTTGTTCAAGGTCTCTATTTACTTACTGTTGTAAGAATTGTTGAACGAGGACAGTTGAAACACCCAACTATACCTGTGGATTTGTCTATTTCTCCTTCCAGCTCTTCTCAGTTTTGGCTTCATGTATTTTTAAGAGCTATTGTTAGGCGCATACACATGACAGCGTGTCCTCTTGATGAATGTCTTTTATCCAGTATAAAATTTCCCCTTTATCTATGGTAAAGATGTCTTTCATCTTTTCTAGATGTCTATTTTGTCTAATATTAAGTTAGCCACTTCGACTTCTTGATGATTTGTGTTAGTATAGTTCATTTTACCTTTAATCTACCTGTGTTCTTATATTTAAAATGTACTTCCTCCATCCAATATACTAAGGGTTGGCAAACTATGGCCCAAGGGAGAGGATTTTTTTTTTTTTTGGTAAATAAAGTTTTATTGAAATATAGACACAACCACTTGCTTACATTTTGTCTATGGCTGTTTTTGTTTTTGTTGGTTTTTTTTTTTTTTTTTTTGAGCTGTAACAGCAGCACTGGGTAGTTGTAATAGAAACTGTATGGTCCTCAAACCTAAAATATTTACTATCTACCCCTTGATAAAATGTTTGCCAACCCTTGTGGTACAGAACTGCTTACTGGATTTTTATTAGTCTAACAAAATATACCAATTCAATGGAATATTTTGACAACTTACATTTCATATAATTATTATGTACTTGGATATAAGCCTACCATTTTGCTATTTCTTTTCTATTTGACCCATCTCTTCTTTCATTTTCTGTTCCTGCCTTCTTTTGAACAAAATCAATTTTTTAGTATCCCACCATACTCATCTATCGACTTATTAGCTACCTCTCTGTGTATCTTTAGTGGTTATTCCGGAGTTTAGATATGCAATCTTAACTTAACACAGCATAGATTTAAACAATACCAAAAAAAAAAAAAAATACCATACTATTCCCTAAATAATGTAAAAATCTTATGACATTTACCTTCAGTTCTCCCTCTCATTTTTTGCCTTGTCATACATTTTACTAGTTATATACATCAAAAACCTAATAATATTTCATATTTTTATTACATTTTATGATTCAAACAATTTTTTAAATTAAAAATATATTTTTTGGTATAATTAACAGTGTTATTTCAGGTGCATAATATAATGATTCAACAATTCTATACATTACTCACTGCTCATCACACTAACTGCATTCTTAATTTCCTTTATCTATTTTACCCATCCCTCCACCCACCACCCCCCTGTCAACCTCTGGTTTGTTCTCTGTATTTGTAAGTCTGTTCTTTGTGTCTTTTTGTTTGTTTGTTCATTTGTTTCTTAAATTCCACGTACGAGTGAAATCATATAGTATTTGGCTTTCTCTGTCTGACTCAATTCACTCAGCATTATAGTCTCTAGGACCATCCATGTTGTTGCAAATGGCAAGATCTCATTCATTTTTATGACTGAGTAATACTGAAATATACATATACCACATCTTCTTTATCCATTCATTTATGGATGCACACTTAAGTTGTTTCCATACCTTAGCTATTGTAAATAATGCTGCAGTAAATCCAGGGGTACATATACTTTTTTCAAATTAATGTTTTCATTTTCTTTGGGTAAATACTCAGTAGTAGAATTATTGGATCATATGGTATTTCTATTTTTGATTTTGAATTACCTTTTAAAATTTTTAATGAGAAAAAAGTCTTTTTATTTACCTATGTATTTACCATTTCTGGGGCTTTTCATTCCTTTGTGTGAATTGTGCTCCATTTAATGCTGTTTTTCTTCTCCCTTAAGACTTCATTTAATATTTCTTGCAACAAATGTATGTTGGCATTAAACTCTTTCAACTACTTTGTTGTTTTATCTGAAAATGCCATTATTTTAGATTGTTTGCTGGATATATAATTTTAAGTTCATAGTTTTCTTTCAGTTCTGATCTTATCCAATGTTTTTTTAATTTTCATTGTTTCTGTAGAGAAGTCAGTACACTTTCTAACTTTTGTGTTTTGTACATACTGTGTCTTTTTTCTGGGCCTTTATGATTTTTCTTTTTATTACTGGCTTTCAGAAATTATGTCTTGGTGTGGTTTTCTTTCCTGTTTGAAATTAGTTAAACTTCTTGGTTTTGTGAGTTTATATTTTCCATCAAAACTGGAAAAACTTTGGTCATTATTTCTCAAAATATTTCTTTGTTTTGGAAGTCCAATTACACTTTTTTTTTTTTTTTAGACCACATGGTAGTATCAGGACATTGAGGTGTCATTTGTTTTTTGTTCTTGTTTTTTGTTTTTCAGTTGTTCTTACTCTCTGCTTCCATTTGGAAAATTTAAGTACACTTACATTTTCATCTTCAGTGTCTAATGCATTGCTTAACCCATCCAGTGGATATTTCATTTCATATGTGGGAATTTCTAGAGCTAAAAATATATTTTCCATAACTGTCCTCATTATTTCAGTATTTTTCTTTAAATCTTAAATAGTAAACAATTAGCTGTTTTAAAGTCTTTGCTAATTATATCATCCCTGTCAATTCTTAGTCTCTTTTCCCTTGGTTTGGCTACGGTATCTGGCATTACACATGGGGAGAGGTCAACACTCGGTCCATGCCATTCTCAGTGAGCTTAGAGGACATATGTACCATATGTATGAGGACCCATGGTCAAGTAGGTACAATACCTTTTTCATAAGAATGTTAGAGTTGGAGACAGGAGGTAACATAGTTTGAAAAGCGTTTTAATAGAGATAAATAATGCTAAATATCCACATATAAGGGCTATCTACACAAGCCCACAAAGGTCAAATAAGCCTTCTAAATTAATAGTATGAGTCACCATAATGTCCTCTGTTCTTTACACTGCTAAAGAAAAATGTCTGATTATTCAGATGAATTAGTTTATTTTGATAAGGAAATGAAAATTATATAAATCAATATTTTTTACATCTTTCCCTTAATTTCAAACTTTCAGGAAAAAAATCAAGTGAACAAATGAAGAAAAATGCAAACTAAATGCTTAGCACATCCAACCCCCCATATTCTAGTTGATTGCTTCTGCTTTGTTAAAATACATATTCGTTCACTAATCTGGAGTACAAAAGGAACATGTTTATTTATTTTTATTTTTATTTTTTAAAGATTTTATTTATTTATTCATGAGACTCGATCCTGGGTCTCCAATGAATGAAGGTGGTGCTAGTAAACCGCTGAGCCACCCGGGCTGCCCAAGCAACATGTTTATTATAGAAATTTAGGAAAGCATAAAAAAGGACAGCAAAAATAAATTCACTCATCATTTTATACTAAAAGATAATCTCTGTTACATTTTGGTGCATGTGTATAGACATTCACTTTTTTTAAAAAGAAAAATGAGTAGTAAAAAGTTAGTTATCTCAGAATAGTTTACTCTATCAATATACGTTGAACATTTTAGACATTTAATGGACATTTTAGTTGTTTTCAAACATCATGAAAAATAATTCTTTTAAAGATTTATTAATTTATTTGAGAGTGAGCGGCAAGAGAGAGGGAGAACATGCACGGGGGAGGGATAGAGGGAGAGAGAAAATCTCAAGCAGACTCCCTGCTGAGTATGGAGTTAAATCCTAGGACCCTGAGACCATGACAAAGCAGAAAACAAGAGTCAGATGCTTAACTGACTGAGGCACCCCAGCACAGCAAATAACTCCTGGTGATATGCTTAGGAGAAACTTTTAGAAATGTGATCCCTGGGTTAATGAACAGTACACAAATGTAAAGGTTTTGTTAGAGTTTCTTCCAGGAAGATAATACCAAGATGCTGGACTAGAACAGCTGCTGGATCCTTCTCTAAGCATCAATTCCAGTAGGAATTATAGACAGAAAAAGCCAAGAATAAGAAAACTCAAAAACTCCTAGGGAAGGCAAGGTGGTATAGAAGACCATTGTGAATTGTTAAATGTGCTTGGGCCTTGGAACCCAGATTCTAGAGCAGGAAGGAGCCTATAGACTGTGGGAGGACAAAGCTGGAAGTGAACTATCATTAGAGTTCTGCTTTTGATTCTTTCCTATTCTTTCATTGCCTTGAAACAAAAATTGACTGCCCTCATATCTGCAAAGACTCAGACTACTAAATAAATGCCTTCAGGAGTAAACAGAGTACTTATAAAGAGCTAAGAAACAGGCATCAAAAAGGATGACTACTTACCATTTGCATCGATGTGGATGGAACTGGAGAGTATTATGTTGAGTGAAATAAGTTGATCAGAGAAAGACAATTATCATATGGTTTCACTCATATGTGGAATATAAGAAACTGTGCTGAGGATCACAGAGGAAGGGAAGGAAAACTGAATGGAAGTAATCAGAAAGGGAGACAAACCATGAGAGACTCTTCTTAATTACAGGAAACAAACTGAGGGTTGTGGAGGAGAGGTGGCTGGGGGGATGGGGTAATTGGATGATAGGCATTAAGGAGGGCACATGATGTGATGAGACCTGGGTGTTGTATGCAACTGATGAACCATAGAACTCTACATCTGAAACTAATGATGTACTATATGTTGGCTAACTGAATTTAAATAAAAAAAAAGAAAAAAGAAAAAGCTGAGAAAAACATGGGGGACTAACTAACCTGGGGCATACTACCTGATACAACCTACGAATTTAATGCAATCTCTATCAAAATATCAAAAACATTTTTCACAGAACTAGAACAAACAATCCTAAAATTTCTATGGAACCACAAAAAGACTTCTGTAGCCAAAGCAATCTTGAAAAAGAACAAAATTGGAAGAATCACATTCCCAGATATTAAGATATACTACAAAGCTCTAGTAATCAAAACAGAATGGTTCTGACACAAAAGCAGACACAGAAATCAATGGAAGAAAATAGAGAGCCCAGAAATAAAAGCACAATTATATGGCTAATTAATCTTTGACAAAGGAGGCAAGAATATACAATGGGAAAAAGATAGTCTCTTCAACAAATGATGCTGGAAAATGGAGAGCAACTTGATAAAGAATGAAACTGGATCACTTTCTTACACCATACACAAAATTAAACTTGAAAATACATTAAAGACCTAGATGTGAGACCTTGAAACTATAAAAATCCTAGTGGATACACAGGCAGTAACTTCTTTGGCCTCAGTTATAGCAATTTCTTAATAGATATATCACTGGAGGCCAGGGAAACAAAAAGAAAAATAAACTATTGGGACATCAAAATAAAAAGCTTCTGCACAGTGAAGGAAACTATCAACAAAACTAAAAGGTAACCTGAATGGGTGAAGATATCTGCAAATGATATATCTTTTTTTAAAAAAAATATTTTATTTATTTATTTAAGAGAGAGAGAGAGAGAGAGAGAGGCAGAGACACAGGCAGAGGGAGAAACAGGCTCCATGCAGGGAGCCCAACGTGGGACTCAATCCCGGGTCCCCAGGATCACACCCTGGGTTGAAGGCGGCGCTAAACCACTGAGCCACCTGGGCTGCCCCTGCAGATGGTATATCTAATGAAGGGTTAGAAACCAAAATATATAAAGAATTTATACAACTCAATATAATAAAATCCAATAATCCAATTAAAAATGGGCAGAGGAAATGAACAGATATTTCCCAAAGAAGACATATAGATGGTCAACAGACACATGAAAAGATATTCAACATCTCTAATCATTAGGGAAATGCAAATCAAAACTACAATGATATATTACCTCATACCTGTCAGAACGGCTAAAATCAAAAACACAAGAAACAACAGTGTTGACAAGAATTGGAGAAAAAGGAACCCTATTGCACTTCTGATAGGAATGCAAACTGGTGTAGCCACTGTGGAAAACAATATGGAAAAAATTAAAGATAGATTACCATGATCCCATAATTCTAATACTGGGTATTTATCCAAATACAAAAAAAACCCACACTATTTTGAAGATATGTGCATCCCTCCATTTATTACAGCATTATTTACAATAGCCAACATATGGAAGCAGCCCAAGTGGCCATCTATGGATGAATAGCTAAAGATGATACGGTATATAAACACAATGAAATATTACTCAGCCATAAAAAAACTATCTTGCCATTTGCAAAAATATAGATGAATCTAGAGGGCATAATGCTAAGTGAAATAAACCAGTCAGAGAAAGACAAGTACCATATGATTTCACTAATATCTGTAATTTAAGAAACAAAGAAAAAAAGAGAAAAACTGAAAAATGACTCTTAAGCATAGAGAAACAACTGATGGTTATCAGAGTGGTCGGTGGGAGGGATAGTGAAGGGGGTTAAGAGTATATGATGAACACTGAAAATGTACAGAATTGTTGAATTACTATATTTTATACCTGAAACTAATATAACATTATATGTTAACTATACTGGAATTAAAATACTTTTTTTTTTAAGGAGCAAAAAAAGAAAAAAATACTATACTTATTTAAACATTGGTATATAAAGTAATGCTGATAGAAGACCTTGGTAAAATTTGTTGTCTTTAAAAATAGCAGCAAAGAGGGCATCTAGGTGGTTCAATGGTTCAGCATCTGCCTTCAGTTCAGGTTATGATATAGGGGTCCTGGGATCGAGTCCCACATCAGGCTCCCCATGGGGAGCCTGCTTTGCCCTCTGCCTACATCTCTGCCTCTCTCTGTGTGTCTCTCATGAATAAATAAATAAAATCTTAAAAAAAAATAAAAATAGCAAGTAAAAGAGAAAAATGGTAATAGTCTATTATTTAAACTAGATAATAGCAACATGATGGAATTAGGGAAGGGGAGAGAGACAACAGGATGTCGGAATGTGTAAGAATCGTTTTAAGGAAGATCTATAAATACTAAGTTGTTATTTTTAAGTAAGAAAAGTTTAAAAAGAAGATACAAAGTGTGTGTAAAAACAAATAATATGGTATAAACACTCAAATGTATCAAAAATTATAATTATTATATGTTTATTGACAGTTTCTTTTCTTGTTAGTGGGTCTATGAAATTCTTGGCTATAATCTCTATTCCTTTTTCTTTTTTGTAAGTGGAAATTCCTTTAGTTTTCTTTTAATAATACATGGTTACGATAAAGTTTCAAATTCTGGAGATAAAGTGAAAATCTTCTAGAGTTAATTACAATTTGGTATATACTATAAAGGACATTAGACCAGATGATCGCCTGTTTTTTTTTTTTTTTTTTTTTTGTTGTTGTTGTTGTTTTTTTTGTTTTTTTTTTTGTTGTTTTTTTTGGTTTTTTTTTTTGTTTTTTTTTTTGTTTGTTTTTTTTTTGTTTTGTTTTTTTTTTTTTAACCAACACTTACCTTCTCTTAACTTAAAATATCTTATTCTTTTGTTAAAATATTTTCCTTTTCTATAACCTTGACACATGTAACCAGAAGTATGGAAACAGTTTTAGGAGATATAATGAAATAAATTCAGGGCATGATTAACCGAAGTTTCTGTTTGTGGGACAGTAGAAAATTATTGGAGTACAGAATTAATTTAGGTACATGGCGGTGGGAGTTTAAGCAAGACTGGGCACATCAGAACCCACTGATCAGGGTTAAAACACTGAATCCCTGGTCAGTTCAAAAGGCAGGTGGTGACCATTACATGGCTCACGTAAATGTGTACACTGAGACTGTCTAGGTATTTCCTGAGGCAAAGGAAACTGAGCCTGGGCTATACATGCAGGTGGGAAGGCCATCAGGTGTTATCAGTACCTTAGGGAGGAGACTGGAAGAAATAGATAAAAAAAACCTGAATAGATCAAAAAGCACTTAGACATAAATAGCATTCAAAGAAATCTCACAAAAATCCTCAGAGCCAGATAGTTTTACGAGTTTCAAAACATATTAGAGAAATAGTAAATTCATATCTTGTAAAATTTTTCCAGAAAATACAAGAATAAAAGCTTCCCATCTTATTTTATTAGGCTAGTGCAATTGTAATTGCAAAATGAGGCAAGAAAAATTAAGAGAAAACAATTACAGCACATGTCACTTAAAAATGAAGATTCTAAAATCCTAAATAAAATATTTGCTAACCAAGGAAAATAACGTATTAAGAATAATACACCATGATCAAATAGGATGTAAACTAGGAATGGAGGGAAGGTTTCACATTAGAAATTCTATTTATATAATTCACATTAATATACCATAGGATAAATGTCATATAATTATTTTAAAGATGCATAAAAAGCATACCAAGCTAGAAATAGAAGAACTTTATTAATTTAGTAAAGGCTATCCATTAAAAACCTTCAGCAAGCATTATACTTAAGTAAGAAATGAGAAACTAGATGCTTCCTCTTTAAGACTGGGCATAAGATAAGGATGTGCCACTACTAACGTTTAACATACTTCCAGAGGAATTGATCAAAGGGATTAGAAAGACAAAAGTAAAAGTATGAGGATGGGAGAAGTAGAAAGAAAACTTCCATTATTGGAATTGAAATATGATCATCTATCTGGAAATAAGAACAACCTATTAAGAATTAGAGAGTTCAGCAATGTTGTTTCAAAATATCAGTACCATTTCTCTACACAAACAACAGACATCAAGAAAATATTTTAATTAATATTTTAAAATACTGATGTCTACTCAAAGAGTATCATGCACAAAATTAAAAAGTTGAAAGAATGGAAGCAGATTTTTTTAATATCTAAAGCTAATAGGAGATGAAGTGCTCTAAAAGAGCATTTATCAAAAGACAAGAACCCATATGAAAAATAAAGAGTATGAAGAAGCAATTTCAGAAAAGGGAAGCCAAAGGCCAATTTAAATGTGAAAACATATTCAAAATCATTACTGATAGGAGGGATTAAAATTAAAACAATAGGCTGTAAATTATGCATATGAGATGGAAAATATTAGCAAGCTCGATAATGTCCAGGGTTGACAGAAATGAGAGAGTTACTGCTAGTGTGGACCAAAGTATTTATTTGGTAGAGCAACTGGCAGGACTTGGTCAAATTAAGTATAAACATGTCTCCTATTACTCAGCAATTGTGCTCCTGAGTATACATCCCAAAGAAATCCTTGCAAACTTCCATGATAAAACAAGTGTGGGGATATTCATCATAACAGTGTTTGCTGTGACAGAAAATCTGGGCGGCCATACTAGGAAATACAGGTCGTTAAAACATGGTAGCCACAAACTATGGAATACTATGCAGCACTTAGCAGCAGTGTAAACATGACAACATAAGTAAATGATAAGCACAAAAGGTTAAGCAAAATAAAATAGTAAGGAACAAAATGAGATACATAGCACAATACCATATATGCATTATAAAATTTCATATACATAAAAAGGGGAAGGGGACACAGTGGAGATATAATTAACACAAGCCCAAAGAAAAGACCCATGAAGGTTCATAATATATTCTGTTTTATTTAATTGAAATTTTCGGTTTAAAATATTTTAAAAACACATGTATATAAAACAATACTTATATTATGAAAAAATATATAACAAGAGAGTGTTTCAGTAGTTATTATAATGACAACCATATTAGAATGCTTCTCTATGGGTTAAGGTCAGGAGCATGGGACTAGAAACAAAAATAAAATAAAATATATAAATAAAATCAGTGCTTTGTGAGGACCAATGATGACAGTGTGCAATGAACTAAGGAGCATGTTTAGCTCTTTAGCTCTATTCTCTGCAAAAGTTCCTTTAAAAAAAAAAAGATTCCTTGCAGCTATTTTTTTTTTTTTTTTAATTGGAAGGATCTGGTTTTAGACTGTGGAGATGAAGGAACTACAAAAATAATTGTCTAATTATTATAATTCAGAAAACAATTGAATAGCTGTTCCAAGTAACCAACTCACCATATATAACTATAGAAATGAATTGGAAATAAATGTCATTTATATTTTCAAGATAAGTCATTTCTGACAATATTCATCACAAAAATCTAGCAAAATCAATAAGCTGCTACCCACAAATTAAGGAGAAAAAATAGACTCTAAAGTACTTGCACTCTAAAAAGATACAGCAAAAAAGAACAAAGGGAAAAAATTTCTGCACCAGAGGCTGTAAATTGTTTTATTTGGTTCACACAGTTGGCAAAAGTAGGTTTTTTTCACAGGCAAAATTTTGTGCTGATACTAAAAAATTAGGACTTCTCAAAATCCACATTTGATTCTTCCAAAAAAGTCATAAAATTAGATTTTATAGGCCTCTTATTTCTACCTCGAGAGGATTCTAGAGCTGAACAAAAGTGCCCCATTTACTGGTCACATATTCTCCGAGGCTGTATGTCTCTGCCTGACATACAACATTATTTAAAATACCTTTTTTGCATTTTGTGCTCCTCATATCTCACTCAAAATTTTACAAAATATATAAAAAAATTACTTAGTAATTTTTAAGTAAGCATGTAAGCAGTCATAGGAGGCATGAGCAGAGCATGTTAATTGAAAGGGTATGACGGGTCACAACAAATCTTTGGGGACTGGAGAAATAGTATAAAGAGGTTTGGTGAATATGACAGGGGTTTTTGGAGTGGTTAAAGAACAAGTTCCTAATGTAGTTAAGGAACTGATTAATGAATATAGTACATTAAGAAGAAAGTGCAGTAGATAGTAATTTTTGTTTAATTATTCTTTCAAATTAAACACTACTGAGCTCTGCTCACAGATTTAATGGAAGCTACTTCATTTCTTCTCCATTCTTCTTAATTGGTTTGCACACTTCTATAATAACATATCAATTTTACTAACTGCCTGTTATAAATGAAATATGATACTTCCTGTCAAGATAGTGTTAGGACATAAAAATTTGTATATGAATATGAATAAATGTGGTTTTAGGGCTGTTCGGTAGGACCAGCAATAGAGTACGGTTAGTAGGTCGAAGTACAGTCTGGAAATTCTATTCATTTAAATGAGATTATTTATGATGTTATATTTATTACTTACCTTGAGTATCTATATTTTAAAGATCTTGTCTGTAAACCATGTAACCTTCAAAGTCTACTTCCCACACGCAGAAACTGATTTCCTCAAAAAGCATCTAAAAAAGAGAAGAAAATATGAATTTGAGGACATAAATATTGTTTCATTTATCTTAAATATAAAAGCAGATGTCAAAATTATTCTTTATGACTTTAGTAAATTTGAACAAGGGGAGGTGTATCTCATAAGACATATTTTATATAAATAAACAGTAGTAACAATGAGACTTTTTTCCACCTAGAAGAATCAGAAAGTTCTGTGAAACATATATTTTGATCTATGTCATAAAATTTAGTACTTTCTACAGTACTAATTTTATCTGGCTACCTAGTTTCTATGACCATTTTTAAGAAATCTAATTTTAGGGACATCTGGGTGGCTCAGTTGGTTGGGCCTCCTACTCCTGATTTCAGCTCTGGTCGTTATTTCATAAGAAATGTTTGAAACGTTTTTCTGGGTTGTGGGACTGAGCCCCAAATTGGACTCCCTGCTGAGCATGGAGCCAGCTTGGGATTCTCTCTCTTCCTTTCCCTCTGCGTTCCCCCCTCCTTCGACTCACACTTACTCTAAATCAATCAATCATTGTAAAAAAGAAAATATATAAACTACATTGATTCTGACGTCCTACATGAACATATCCCTACCCTAGAAAATATTTTCCTTATTCAAAATAGATCCCAAAAAATATATTCTTGATTACATCTGAGTTGCATATAAATGCCATTATCATACAGATCAACTAATTAAATATTGTCTTCATAAAAATGGTCAATATCATTTAAACCACCCAATCAGTACTTTATACCAAACTAGGGTGACTCTGCAGAGGTCTTTTAAGAGAAATTGCCACTAATAGAGAATTAGGATTCTTTGCTAAAGAGAAAATGTTCTTTGCTAAAAGATTTTGATTCTGACTCTCCTTGGTTTTTAAACAAGCCTAAAACAAACAGTTAGGGAAATCGAATTTGGAAGCTAAAATACCATACCTTTAGTACGTGGTGGTGAGTACTATGGATTCCCAAGCCAAATATCAATAATTTTTGGATTAAATAACATGATTATCCCTTTTGGCCATTAGAGTAGATCTCTCATTACTTTCTAGTTGCAGCTGCATGTTAAAAAGACTTAGGACTCTCTTAACTATACTGAGACTTGGTATATTTCTCAGATATTCTGATTTAATTGGTATGATGTGGGGCCAGGGCACAGGTATTTTTTTAAAACCACTAAGGAAGGATATCTGTTCTTCAGATGAAGAAACAACCTCACTGCAGTTATTTGACTTAATTTCTATAAATCAATGAGTAACAAAAAAATACTGTCTACAGATATCTATGAAAACTAATGAATACTTGCTAATCTGACTACTAACAAGCATGACATAAATGGTGGTGGCTGCGAATCTCAAAGTATAATGCAGTTAAGGACCAAAGATACTACTTTAAAATGTAGATTCCTGCCAGATGTCATGCTGTAGACTCTGATTCAGAGAAATTAGGCTAAGGCCATGGATTCTCTATTTTTACAGACATCTCTGGTAATTATATAATGCAAAAGGTCTAAAGTCCCTATAAAACAGTACTATCAGAATTTATGAACACTACTACTAAATCTTCATTATTAGCATTTATAAAAATACTTCTTGAGTTTTACTGTAAGATTACATTTCTAATCTTAAAAGAAATCCTGAGACGCTCAGGATAAGAAATAAAATAAATAGGGCTTTAGCAATCAATCAATGTAGATAAGCTAAAATAATGTTTATGGATAATCTCTTTTCTAAGTTGTGTATTCTCCTAATCAACAAAATACAGTGCCAAAAGAGAAAAACAGAGAGAGAATAGATTATATTCTGTAATGAAAATTTAACTTAAAACTACATATATAACTACAAATATGTCCTCAATGTCTCAGAATTAAAAATGTTTTGGCCCTAACTTAGCAGGGGGGGGGGGTGGTCGGGGGGGGGGGAGTTCTTCTATCATCATTTGCTCTAAGAGCAAAACTAAAATTTTTTTAAAGAAAAATCTTGAGTCATTTCCTTCAACACACACACTAACATAACTTACTAAAAATAACATGAAATAGGCTGTTAACATTTTAGCTTTGAAACTTCTTATAAACAGGTCCAGAAATACTTTGTAATAAACATAATATATTCATATGCACATATTCTTTAGATTCTTTCTGAAAAAGAAAAGTCTAATAAACAGAGATAAATATCCAAGTGTCTGCTATACATAATAAGGATGCTGATCTCAATAACTACTAGCCCTTTAAAGAAAACTATACTTATTTTCACTTACCTCCCTAGTATGGAGGTGCTCCTAATAAAGTATTCTATCTACATGCATGTGCTACTAAAGACTTCAGGTTTTTCTATTAACTTAACATCAATCTTTAGTTTATGACTAAAGTTGATTCTTTTCCCAGACCTACTGCTGCTTAATAGTGAGTAAACAGCCATGGACTTCCCAAATGTCTTCCTGAACACGGAGCTATTCCACCTCTCAAATCTGCAGGATCAGACGCAAGTCGGCCTCTGGTTTACAGCTATGCAATGAAGTACAATGCCTTTTGGCAAGTCTCATGATCTACTATTTGACCCCGGCTGCCTTTTGCTGTTTATCTCTCATCTCTTCATCAACCAAAACTTGGCTCAAATACTGTTTCCTCCTTGAAGGAAATTTCCATCAATCTGACACTAAAAGCTTTCTTCCTCTTCTGATTTCCAACACTAATTATTGAAAATTACTTAGGTAATTAATCAGATACTCACTTATGGTCCCTTGTTTCTATCTTTTATTATTAAGATTTGGCATATTTGTTTTATTCCCTCCACTAAATTATAATTTCCCAGCAAGCCCTAGCCTGAAAGCATTTAATAAATATGTGATGATTTTATTTGTTGGTCTTCTCAGTAACTGAGTATAGCATTTTACAGCGATTAAGTGAGGCATCCAGCTTTTCTCTCTAATATATTTTACAACAATTAATGATTTAAAAATTGTAATTTCCCTATGCTGCAATAACTAGCCCAACTCTTTTCTGGATACCACACCCAATTCTTTTAGTGTCTCATAATCCAGGTAATTTTAGTCAACTGAGGGACAATGGTGCAATAATTGTTGTTAATAGTAACAAATGAATTAACAAGAATGAACATTTTAAAAATTAAATTAGACTCTATTTAAATATACTTAACACAGATGTTATAAGGAACAGGTTTAGTGTACTTTCCTTAGGAAAACTATATACTTTAATAAGAACCAATAACTTTGTAAATAACACAATATATTACAAAAGAATTCAATGCATACATATTACTCTTTAATAACTAAAAATACATGGATAATAAAGTGTCGGCAACTTTGTTTATTTAGATGCTAACACTTCTTCTTTGAAATACAGTAAGAGCTAACATTTATTGATTTCTAAATTCTAACCATCATTAATTAATTTAATCTAACAATCCTAAGAAGTACTATTATCATCTACATATTATAGATAAGGAAATTGAGGAACAGAGAAATTAACTTGTCCAACATTTCACAGTTAACAACTGTCAGAGCTGGATTTCAAACGCATGCAGTCTACAATTATCTACGGTATTTCTTGAAGTCACTGTCCATTAAACTAAAATCTCCAGTAGCTCTGGAAGCCTTACTTAACATATCTTCATATAAATTTCTGTCTTAACACATTCCACCCTTTTACAAGGTTTATCAGGTTGCACACTCAAAGGAGAATGCCATGGGGGTTCACTTCCAACTCTTCCACAAAGAGGTAATTTCTAAGTCCTCATTTAGTGCTACATACATTTTATTATTTTTGTAAAGTCTCTGTACAATTTGCCTAATAAAGCATAATAAATACTAAAGGTTTATCCTAAAAGCCTCAGTCTTGCTTTGAATGTAATGTTCTAGAAGCCTAATGACATTATGATTTATTAGGTATGGCCCTATGCTGGGATATAATATTTATGGTTTTAACTTATTAAAAATGTTTTTTATGATAACCTAAACTTTATTAAAACATTACTGCACTCCCAATTTTGAAATATGGAAGTTCTTACAGGAAGAAAACATACTTTCTACTTCCCTGAGCTATGGGATGATATAAAAAAACCTAAACTTTTTTTTTTTTTTTTTTAAAGAGAAAGTATGAGCGTGGGGGGAAGGGCAAAGGACAAAGAAAAGAGAGACTCAAGCATGTTCCACACTCAGTGTGAAGCTCTATGAGGGACTTAATCCCAAGACTCTGAGATTATGACTTGAGCCAAAATCAAGAGTGGGACACACAACTGACTGAATCCCCCAAGCAGCCTCAAAATCTAAACTTTTATAGGTGATTGTTCTCATAGCATTAGCAAAATGCAATTCTGTAGACCTCAAGATCCCATTCTAATAGGTGACTTCAAAAAAAAAATCTATTTCACAAATTTCATATGTGGTTGAATGCAAAAAGATCACAGCAAAAAACAAAACAACAAAAAAAACCAAATAAACAAAACATGGAATAAAATAAAACCTTCCAGTCTTTTATTTCAGTAAAAACCAAAGAATTAAAAATATATTTAGCTCTTGTCTGCTTGCTTATTTATTTGCCATATCTACTCTTAAAGTTTCCAAATTTCTTCAGTATGACAATAGTTCTAATCATGCAATCAAATGGAAGATTCGTTTTCTCAATTGTTTTTAGCATAGAGAATAATCTTAGCCCTAGTGCATTCAAGCCATTGCTTACTACCAGTTAAATCCATTTAAAGCTTTATTTCAGATCACTTATTTAGTGCACCTTGCATAACTTTTATTTATGTTTTTAATGCAACTGTTCTATTTATGTTGAACAGCATAAAATTCCCTCATTGGATATGCCCCAGTCACTGTTAAAATTAAAAATAAAGAACCACAGGTAATTCTAAATTCTGCCCACCAAATTAGGCCTTGTCTTTAGCCCTCTTGCAACTTGTCCAGATGATCTGGCTTCAGTTAAGACACTATATTTAAAGTCCAAAGTAACTAAAGTTCTTTCATAAAAGTTGATAATAACCAGGCTATTCAAGGTATAATATAAATGACATTTATTATCATTAGAGAAAGAAAAGCAACAATCTTTGTTTCTTTTTATCTTCTTTCTGCACGAGCATTCTCTAAAACTGTGTACCTGATCTAGACAGGGCATCTCTTCCACTGGAATAAATAATCAATTTGGTTTTCACAAAACCACCTTAATTACCTGTTATTTGGGAAATACCAGTGAGTGATTTCAGTGATATCTGAGTGATATGTAAACACCTTGAGAGCTAACCTTTTTGGACAGAAAGAATTATGCACACCGTTTTGCCAAATATAGTGCCAAGAACATGCATACTAATATTCTGGCAATAACAAATTTATTATGCCTGTTATCCCCCTGGGCTGGTTGATAGACAATTAATGAGCTAATAGGGTTGGGACCTCGTAAGTGGGTTGGCAGCTCATTTATTAGTCTAATTCTATGTAGTTTTTCCCAACCTCAAAAATAAGGTTCTTGAAAACCATTATGGATTGAGAACTCAAGGTTGAGAAAATAAGTATGGTGTAGAGAAAGAAATCCAGGATTTGGAGATTGAAATCTTGTGGATATCAAGGTCCAGGTTAATAGATTACATTCAATAAAACAAAGACATTTTAAAAGAAATCTTTTCCATTTATTCTTTCATGCACCAGAACTTTTCAAGGATTTCCTCTATGGCAGTGTTATAGAAATAAAGTGTAGAACTATTCTATATAGCTTTATGATATTTTGTAAAGCTATTTTACTTTTGGAAATGATAAATATACCAGTGACCTTGCTCTCTGCCTTGCTCTGAATGTTGGCACTGTTAAAATTTATGACTAGGATGATATTGATGCTATCATTGTATCTTCTCAGGTTCTGACTCTTGCCTCTCTGACTCCTGACTCAGTAGTCTCTCCTAGACTTTTATAGCAGTTTATCCCCGTTATCTTTCTCACAGCATCTTCAGAAACCGCTACCACTGACATCACCTCCATTTTCTTTGTAAAAGCATCACAGGGGAAAAAAAAAGAGAGAAGAAAAGCAACAGTGATTAAGTACTGCTAATTTCAGTGTTCAAGATTGTGCTAAAAGCACAATCTTGGTGCTAGGAAAATTGGAGTATCTTGGAGATATTGAAGATTTGTTTCCAGATCACCATAATAAAGCAAATATTGCAATAAAGTGAGTCAATTGAACTTTTGGGTTCCCCAGAGCATATAAATGTTATGTCTATCTATACTATATATAGTCAGTCTATTCAGTGTGTAATAGCTTTATGTCTAAACAATGTACATACCTTAATTAAAAACCCGTATTGCTAAAAAATGCTAGCTTTCGACAAGTCATAACCACTGATCACCATAACAAATGTAATGATAATGAAAAAGTTTGAAATATTGCAAGAACCAGCAAAATGTGAAACAAAGAAAGAAAGTGAGCAAATGTTATTGGAAAAATGGCACTGAGAGACTTGCCCAATGCAGGGTTGCCACAAACCTTCAATGTGTAAAAGAAAAAAACAGTAATATCCATTAAGTACACTAAAATCACATAAGGTGGTAGGTGGAATTACTGGACAAGAAATGAGTATATCAAAGGAGAAATTTCAACATCAGAAGGTGCTTAAATTCCTTCCAAAACATGGCAACCTTGAAGGTCCCTTCCAAATTCATGATTCTAGGAATCTGATTAAGAATCATAAGGAATTTTATGGGCAAACAAAAGAATGCTTTGGGGGGAAATAAAAAGCATTCACAAGTCAAAAACCAAAGTTGTACTGCCCCCTTTTGGAGGGAGACTACAGAAATTCATAAACATTTAACAGGACGTCATTAATATTTTTCAATTCTAAAGCAGGATAGTAAAATACAGGCATTAGTTGTATCAATCAGCAATTTATTTCTTAACATATTTAACTAACCCCAATGTTTATTTTATTATTTTTTAAAGATTTTATTTATTTATTCATGAGAGACACACAGAGAGAGGCAGAGACAGGCAGAGGGAGATGCAGGCTCCATGCAGGGAGCCTGATGCGGGACTCCATCCTGGGACTCCAGGACCACGCCCTGGGCCAAAGGCAGGCACTAACCCGCTGAGCCACCCAGGTGTCCCCTAACCCCAGTGTTTAAACAAACAAAATAATATAAATTGCTGGGAGGCCAACATAAGAACAAAACAAGATATTTGGAAGTGATACTGAAATTCATGACACGCAGTGAAAAATTCCAAAAGAACTGAATTTAGCCCAACAACAACAAAAAATGTTTCTGTTAATGATGCAACAGAAAATGGGTCCATAACCCTGTGTGTGTGTGTCTGAGAGAGAGAGAGAGAGAGAGAGAGAGAGACTATTGCTTTTGTACACAACAATCAGAGGTCTTTAAAGAAGTTTCATATAGTTTCAACTATTTAACATTTTGAGGTATTTGATACATAAGACACTAAACCCCAAAGGAAAACACTATTATAAAGATCGATTTCATGAAACGTTCATAAACCTACTTCAATGCCCAAAAAGAAATCCAGATCCAAATATAAAACATAATGCTTTATTTATGTGGTGATAATGAAGATAATAACAGCCCTAAAAGTGATTCCACTAAAATGAGCTAATCAAACTATTAGAATGTTGTAGGAGCTTAAGTAGAAAATACTGAATCAGAACTGAGAGAAAATCTTTTTTAGAAGATGTTCTCTGCATAAAACAAAAGAAAATCATGTTAGCTAAAAATTTAAGAAAATATATACACTTATTAATTAGTACTTGTTAATTAAGACTAATTTAAAGGAAAACTAATTAAGGGGAAGATATATTTAAATTAACTTATACAAAAATTTTAAATATAATTTTTTAAATGTGCATAAAGACTAAAAAAACTGTTCTTATAAGATTCTTAATATAAGTGGCTTCAAAATGCAGCCATATATTATTAAAATCATCATATAAACTCTTACAGAAAACATCAAATTTATGCTGTAAGATTTTTTAAATGTTTGATGATATGGAAATACACTCCTTCCAGTATTTATGGTGTTGATAATATAAAGTATGATCTTTTTATATATATATTGCATACTGTAGCCAAAGTAACTTTTCAAATTATCAACAAAACAAAATAAAATAAAACAACCCTCCAAAATGAGGGGTCCTCATTAATGGAAATAAATCCTCCTGTATTATCCTAAGGGAAGAGATGCTAGCCAGAACTAACTGGAAAAAAAAAGCAATAAGTAGTTGCACCTTGGGAAAATCAAATTCTACTATGATTTCCAACAAAAACAAAAATATATCAGAGAAAA
Organism: Vulpes lagopus; assembly: GCF_018345385.1. Taxonomy (NCBI): domain Eukaryota; kingdom Metazoa; phylum Chordata; class Mammalia; order Carnivora; family Canidae; genus Vulpes; species Vulpes lagopus. Next base: position 29,822,258 of record NC_054847.1, on the reverse strand, counting down.
ATATTAGAACTCTGTGCAAGGAGGTGAAATCCTCACATGTCAACACATGGAAATAATAAAATGACAAGCATGGAAAATGCAAACAAATGCACAGAAGAGTAGGAATATCATCCTTAGTGATGTCTGAAAAGGAAGTTAATGTGACTGGGGACTATCAAAGTCACCAGTGAGTGTTTGGGGGAAACATCAGTCTCTGGCTTTCTGCATTTTTTTGGTGCAGGCACTCATAGCAGCAAAAGAAACCATATAACATGAGAAATTTTATGAGCCAGTAGTAATGCCTGATTTTATGATGTCTGGAAACAGCTTTTACCAAAAGAGAACAATATTTCAAATCCTACCAAGATCAGTTCAGTATTATGCCAACCTGCCAAATAATGAAGAGTTTTATTAAGGAAAATAACACATTGACACAGGAATAAAATCTTATAAAGGGAAAAAGATGTCTGGATTACACAAATTACCTCCAGGAGTAAACAAAGATGGGGTCATTATTGACTGAGAGATAATTGAGAATCAAAAAAAATGAACTCTAACTAGGAGCAAGTGCAAACAAAAAGAGTTTGAGTCACTCCTGTTTATTAGAGATTTTTCATGTGTAGAGGGTTGCCTTGTCAAGTTTCTTTTTCGAGATATACAAAAGATAAATGGAATATCATTTTAGATCTTTCAAAGATTACAAGAATTAATATTGTGAAAATGTCTATGCTACCCAGGGCAATGTACACGTTCAATGCAATCCCTATCAAAATACCATGGACTTTCTTCAGAGAGTTGGAACAAATAATCTTAAGATTTGTGTGGAATCAGAAAAGACCCCGAATAGCCAGGGGAATATTGAAAAGGAAAATCAGAACCAGGGGCATCACAATGTCGGATTTCATGCTGTACTACATAAAGCTGTGATCCTCAAGACAGCGTGGTACTGGCACAAAAACAGACACATAGATCAATGGAACAGAATAGAGAACCCAGAAAAGGGCCCTCAACTCTATGGTCAACTAATATTCGACAAAGCAGGAAAGACTATCCACTGGAAAGAGGACAGTGTCTTCAATAAATGGTGCTAGGAAAATTGGACAGCCACATGCAGAAGAATGAAACTAGACCATTCTCTTACCCCAGACACAAAGATAAACTCAAAATGGATGAAAGATCTAAATGTGAGACAAGAATCCATCAGAATCCTAGAGGAGAACACAGGCAACACCCTTTTTTGAACTTGGCCACAGCAACTTCTTGCAAGATACATCTATGAAGGCAAGAGAAACAAAAGCAAAAATGAACTATTGGGACTTAAAAAGCTTCTGTACAGCAAAAGAAACAGTCAACAAAACTAAGAGACAATCTACAGAATGGGAGAAGATATTTGCAAATGACGTATCAGATAAAGGGCTAGTTTCCAAGATCTATAAAGAACTTATTAAACTCAGCAGTAAAGAAACAAACAATCCAATCATGAAATGGGCAAAAGACATGAACAGAAATCTCACAGAGGAAGACCTAGACATGGCCAACAAGCACCTGAGAAAATACTCCGCATCACTTGCCATTAGGGAAACACAAACCAAAACCACAATGAGATCCCACCTCACACCAGTGAGAATGGGGAAAATTAACAAGACAGGAAACAACAAATGTTGGAGAGGATGTGGAGAAAGGGGGACCCTCCTGCACTGTTGGTGGGAATATGAACTGGTGCAGCCACTCTGGAAAACTGTGTGGAGTTTCCTCAAAGAGTTAAAAATACACCTGCCCTATGACCCAGAAATTGCACTGCTGGGGATTTACCCCAAAGATACAGATGCAGTGAAATGGCAGGACACCTGCACTCCGATGTTTACAGCAGCAATGTCCACAATAGCCAAACTGTGGAAGGAGCCTCAGTGCCCATCGTCAGATGATGGATAAAGAAGCTGTGGTCTATGTATACAATGGAATATTCCTCAGCCATTAGAATGACAAATACCCACCATTTGCTTCAACGTGGATGGAACTGGAGGGTATTATGCTGAGTGAAGTAAGTCCATCGGAGAAGGACAAATATTATATGGTCTCATTCATCTGGGGAACATAAAACATAGCGAAAGGGGAATAAAGGGGAAAGGAGAGAAAATGAGTGGGAAATATCAGTGAGGGTGACAGAGCATGAAAGACTCCTAACTCTGGGAAATGAACAAGGGGTAGTGGAAAGGGAGGTGGGTGGGGGGGATGGGGTGACTGGGTGATGGGCACTGAGGGGGGCACTTGACGGGATGGGCACTCGGTGTTATATGTTGGCAAATAGAACTCCAATAAAAAATATACAAAAAAATCTTTCAAAGATAACAAATAAAAAACTATGCATATAAAATGCAAAGAATTTCCAGAGATTTGCTCCATCTTCTCAGTTTATAATGCACTAAAATGACTAGGCAGAAAAAGAACTACTTAAACGTTTAAACCACAACATTATAGGTCATTGTGTTCTGTAAGAGTGATTTGAGTCTTAATATCATCTCTCTCGTAAAGCTTCAAATGCTATTTAAAATTAATCAAATATTAAATGTTCCCTATATTGCTGGCATTTATAAGGCTGTGATTTTTCTGATGATTCCCTAGTACTGAGAATATAGTTGTAGATACCACTGTAGATGTAGATACAATAAAATGTACCATATATATATATATATATATATATATATATATATATATATAAAAGTAAATATAATATATAATTTTAGCTTGGTATAGTGAACTGCAAATCAGTGCACGCATGGAAGTAAAAGTTAAATATAAAACATTTAAAAATACCTATTGATGGGCTGATTATAACAGAGCAACTAAAGCAAAAAATGAAATATTCAGTTGATTCATATAGAAAAGAAAAACAAACTATCTCAATATGTTGGGATGCCTCTCTTTTGGACTGAATCAGGTGAAATTATTTTATTGTTCAAAAAACACTGAATATTGGGAATTTCATATGGTTTAGACAAAAACATTAGAGTTAACATATTTAATTCATTTCATTTTGTGAAATACTGCAATACAAACCAAGAATCAATGTATTCATTGACTAACATCTTGTATTTCAAATAACTTTACTACCACACAAAAAAGGTGAAAAAGGAGTAAACACTATTAGTGATTTCTGTTCCTCCCAGATTATTAAATTAAGAGATTAGGTATTTAGCAAATTTGAGCATACACTAGGTAGATTATTATGTATAGAAAATTATCACTGTTTTATTTTTCTTGGATGTGGAAAGAAGATGTAATAAGAGAAAGGCTATAAACGAGAGTAAATTTACATTTAGAAGAGAAGGAAACCAACGAAGTCCTTTATGATATTTACAATTTGGCAAAGTACTGTAAGATGCAAACTTCTTTTACCATATTACTGCAAGTTCATAACTTAAAGTAATGGTTGGCTATAAATGAAGGCAATCTATGTTAACTGGCAATTGATCAATCAATGTTATTGAAAAAGGATCATATATTTATGTAATAATAATTCATTATTATTTCAACAAAGGAATTCTCAATTTTGCCTGATCCTAAAAATGTGTCTTAAAAAAAACAACAGCAAAACAAAAATTTAATACAGCATTTAAATTTTTATATACCTAATTGTTAGGTGTATCGAAATTACGTACTTTGATATATCTAAGGTTTGGTCAGAATGAAGAGTGTGGCTGTACCAGTTAAAATACTTAATAGTAAAAGGCTTCCATACTTATTAGAAAATGGCCACTGCTCCCCATTCCACCTGTCCTCTTCTCTAGGAACCTCACCCCCACCAAGAAGACTTTTTCGAGTTCTAATCTCTAAGGAGATAACACCCAGCAGAACAAGGGATCCACTCAAAATAGTTGGTGCCTAAGCCATATCAGTTGTTATACATTTCAAATCTCACTTCTGTTAATAAAACAGGGATAGTTGCAGAAGCTTTGTGTTTGAGGTCTGTCAATGTTATAATAGTTGTACTACCTGGGTAAGTCACTGGACCTTAGTGAAATTCCAACTTCCTTTTTTGAAATAGTTATTACTAAGTACTTAGTAGAGCTGATTGTGGAGTGTGTGAAATTACATGAAGTGACTATTAGCAATGGTAGGCATTACTCTCCTCTCATCTTACTAGAAATATAGTAAAGTTAACCCTTGAACAACAAAGGGTTAGGGATACCAACCCTGCATGCTGTCAAAAATCCACATATAATGCTTGACTCCCACAAAACTTAACTACAATTAGCCTCCTGTTGACCAGAAGCCTTACTGACACCATGAACAGTTGATTCACACGAATTTTTTGTGTTATATATATTATATACTGTATTCTTATAATAAAGCAAGCTAGAGGAAAGAAAATGTTACTAAGAATATCATAAGGAAGAGAACATACATTTATACTACTGAATTTATTGGGGAAAAAAAACCCTGCATAGAAATGGACCCACACAGTTCAAATCTGGGTTGTTCCAAGGTCAGCTGCAAATACTACATGGGAAAATAAGCAAAAACTACAGTCCTTCACTCACAAATGGGCCACATTTCAAACACTCATTTTGAAGCTGGTAGTTTAGTAATTAGAAGGCATTTTCCTGACAATGTTCCTTATACAAAAGTAGTAATGTATCTCAGCAATTTTATAAATTCATATTTCATCTATAATATGCTGTTTTCATACATGGAAAAAAACCTTATTGAGTATTCATATATGCCAGGCACTATTCTAAGAATTTTACATTTAAGTTACTTAATCCTCAAAACAACCTTATGGAATAGTATGCTCTTACCACGCTCACTTAACAAATGAGGAAATCTAAACAGAGAGGTAAAGTAACGTGCTCTAGGTTGTATTTGCTAGTAAGTGGCAGAGCCAGGATTTATCCTATACAACCGGGCTCAAGAGCCTACGTTCCTGATCACTGTATTGTCTTTGGAGTTATTTGAATCATAAAACATATAAACACTTATAAAAAGTATACTGAATTAATCTTTTTTCTTTTTCTGAATTAATCTTGCATACTGGTGACTTGAAAAGCAGCCTGAGATAGATTTGTGGAGATACTGTCAAAGACTTAAATGCCACTATCCTTGCTTCTTCATCTTAGCAAAGCTCCTGAGTTACCTTTCCTTCCCTTTCCTTAGTTGCATATCTATCTTTCAGAGTGTCTTTTTAATTAATTATTTTTAAAGATTATATTTATTTATTCATGAGAGACACAGAGAGAAGGACAGAGAAACAGGCAGAGGGAGAAGCAGGTTCCCCGCAGGGAGCCCGATGTGGGACTCAATCTCAGGAAGGACCCTGGGATTAGGATCTGAGCTGGAGGCAGATGTTCAACTGCTGAGTCACCCAGGTGCCCAGAATGTCTTTCTAAAAGACATTTTGCAAATCAGCCCAAGGCCAACCCGTATTGACCTGGGTTCCCAACTCTGGATTATCGACAATGACCAGGCTCTTGTTGGGCATTTTCCCAAAGATCAAGAGAATGGGCATATTTGTGCCAAGGAGAGTAAGTTCAGCTACTGCCTGACTCCCATCTTCTTCAGACTACATCGAGGACTTCCTTTTATACTTTAGACTCCTCTGAATTCTTCCTGTGACAATTTCTGGCTTTGAAAGCTTGTTCTTTAAATTCAATTTTTGGTGTGCTAAAATGGTTTCCAGCTAATGTTCTTGGTACTATTTTAGATAGTTCGTAATATTTTCATTTGAGCTTTCTGTTATATTTTACTTTTAGTATCAAGGTGACTGTTAAATATTTTATTTGCTTATTTGGTATCTTAAATGCTCTGAATACTACTTCACAGTATCTTAGAATCATATTACTTTACTATTTCATTTTTAATTCGTTAGCATTTTAGGTATCCCTAAATATTTATACTTGAGCATATTAGTAAGATTTTAGTTTAGACTATAGGTCTTACTAATTTTTTTTGTTGGAATTACATTCAACTTTTTGGTTAAAATACATTTTTTTCAAATTTCATTTTTTTTAAAGATTTTATTTATTTATTCATGACAGAGAGAGAGGCAGAGACATAGGCAGAGGGAGAAGCAGGCTCTCTACAGAGAGCCTAATGTGGAACTTGATCCTAGGACCCTGGGATCATGACCTGAGCCAAAGGCAACCACTAAGCCACTCAGGTGTCCCCCTACTTCTCTTGTTAAGACTTTACTATATATATTGACTTCAGTATTTTATAATTATGTTCAGAATTTCAATAAAATGGTGATTATGGAAGATCCTTTTACTTACGTAACTTTGTTAAGTTTTACTCATATTTGATGGCTAATAAATCACTTTAACAGGGTAGAGCCACAAAAAAAAAAAAGAAAAGGGATCTATCATACTATATTTTTAGCCCCAAATTCAAATAGATCTTTATAACTATTTATTCTAAATCGTAAACTATTTACAATATAAAATAATACCAGTCTATATGGTAAGAATTCTTATTTTGGGGTTTGTTGGGTAGTTGTCTTATTGGGGTTTCTAAGGAAACAGACTCTGAGACTAAGACTGAGTGTACATAATTTATTAGGAAGGTTCACAAGAACTGGAAGGGAAATGGGGAAAGTGATAAGAGGAGGGCAGGTAGGTAATAATAGGGTACATTATTAAGCTATCTAAAACGGAAGTCAAGGGGATCCCGGGTGGCGCAGTGGTTTGGCGCCTGCCTTTGGCCCAGGGCGCGATCCTGGAGACCCGGGATCGAGTCCCACGTTGGGCTCCCTGCATGGAGCCAGCTTCTCCCTCTGCCTGTGTCTCTGCCTCTCTCTCTCTGTGTCTCTCATGAATAAATAAATAAAACCTTAAAAAAAAAAAAAAGAGAGAGAAAGCCAAGTGGAACATAATTTCATGGGGGAAACTGGTAAATGGTATTAAGATATAGGTCTCAGAACTATCTAAGCCAGGGCCAAGGAAGCTGAAACCTGTCAGTCATTGCTTATGTCTAGCCCTAGTGGCTTCTAGAAGCTCAAAGGCAGTCTTATGGCTTAGATGGAGGTGCTGGCCTTCAGAAGGCTAAGGCAACAAGATGGTAAAGGGCTACAAGGGTGTAAAGATAGAGTATCACATTAACTATTACATTAGTAAAACTATTAGGCATCCCCTACCTCCAATCACCACAGTCATCTTTTTTTTTCCTTTCTTTTCTTTTTTTATAGGCTCCATGCTTATGGAGCCCAAAGTGGGCTTGAACTCACCACCCTGAGATTGAGACCTGAACTGGGATCAAGAGTCTGATGCTTAACCAACTGAGTCACATAGGCACCCAAGTGATCATTCTGTCAGAGTAAATTTAGCTTGAATGTTGGTGAAATTATGGCAAAGTAGTTTTATCTGGAAGCAGAAAGTATACAAACAATATTTAAGTATTATGAATACTACGGTAGTGTGTAACTTCTCAACTCAAAATGCTAATAGAACAGAGTCTTGTCCTAAGACACTAGGAAATAAACTCAAGAAATCATATCAGCCTATGATTTAACTCTTCCAAGAATTAATCTTTTCCTCCCTGACTCTTGAAGATCGGCTACTATCATGAATGACACAGTAACTAATCTGGACCAGGAAGTTCACAACCAACAGACTAGTTCAGCTGAAACAAATGGTCATTGATGTTCTTCAGCCCTGAAAAGCAACAGTACCGAAGACAAAAATTCAGGAAAAACTAGCCAAAATATACAAGACCACACCGGATATCATCTTTGTATTTGGATTCAGAACCTGTTTTGGTGGTGGCAAGACAACTGGTTTTGGCATGATTTAGGATTCCTTGGATTATGTGAAGGAAAATGAACCCAAACATAGAGATGCAAGACACAGCCTGTATGAAAAGAAAAAGACTTCAAGAAAACAGTGAAAGGAACACAGAAACAGAATGAAGCAAGTCAGGGGGACTGCAAAGCCAATGTTGGTGCTGGCAAAAAGTGACCTGGATATTCAATAACAGAAGAAAGATTCAGCAGTGACTTTATCTGTGGTGATTATGCAGATTTTTTGTTAGAGAATTAATAAATCAAGAATTAAAGAAAAAAAGAAAGAATCCTTATAGATCCTGACAGTGTCCTAAACCATTGCAAAAACACCCACCAGAACAAGAGATGTGAAGCATCATCCCAAATTATCAGTCTGTTTACCTAGTGATGGGTACATTCCTATTGCAACTTGAAGGCATATGCTATAAAAGAAATAAACTATAGAATAAAGTCATTTGGAGAATTCACAACTACTTTCTCCAAGAAATGCTTCCCCCAACTAAGTAAATTTTTTCTGATTTAATTCTTTCTTATCTTTAAAGTTTTTCTTGCCTCCTCTCAGTATTTATCGGACTAGAATCTTAGGATCTTTTTTTTGGTGTGTGCCATAGCATTTGTTTCTCGAGGTCAGGTGATAGGTGCCAACTTGGTGAGCTCAGGTCCAGGTCCCAGTTTCATTGTAATTCCAGAGCTCCTTTGGTCAATGAGATACTAAGTCTGGATCTTGACTCTGTGAACTGAATTAGCACATGCAGCCACTGGACAGCTAAAACAGACTAAATGGCTAAGCCTTGAGCTCTGTGGGCCAGACAAGGGCATCTTTGGTCCCATACTGTCCACTAAGGTAGTAGAATAAATGTTCAAGAGTAATTATCTTCTGAAAGCTAAACATAGTGAAAGAGCGAATAGTGGGGCAGCCCGGGTGGCTCGGCGGTTTAACGCCGCCTTCAGCACAGGGCCTGATCCTGGAGACCCGGGATCGAGTCCCACATCGGGCTCCCTGCGTGGAGGCTCCCTCTCCCTCTGCCTATGTCCCTGTTTCTCTCTCTGTCTCTCATGAATAAATAAATAAAATCTTAAAAAAAAAAAAGAAGAGCTAAGTGTAAGTAAACATCAATAGATGTGAAACTGATTATAGTTGATTATTTTTTGCACAGGATAGAGAACAAAGGTGGAAAATGTGTGTGTTTGTGTGGGTAAGTGAAGAAATGTCATTTTCCCCCTAAACTGTGCAAGGCTATAAAACATACTATTTGGGACAATTATGCATACATTTACTTCCTCGGAATTATATTTTCGCAACATAGTTGCCAAGCATTGGTCTATTTCAACTGCAGAGAGCAATGTCTGGAATCTGTCAGGGCACCTCTGCTATTACTCTGGGCTGTGTGGTTGTCAGACTCGCTTTCAGTGTGTAGGCATGGGGAAGTTGCTTGGGGTGGGGGGGAGGTGAGTAGGGGGAGAGATAATGGAAAATATGAAGAGTAAGAGATTTACCTAAGAAGATTTTCTTTCTCAAAAAGAGTAAGTTTGGTGAAGAAATATAGTACATAAAGCATAAACATTCAAGAAAAAAGATTAAATCATATTTTTATATGTTTTAAAAGACCAATTTACAATATAAAATTATATACTATTAATAACTTGAGTAAAACAATTTTATATACAGCATGACTAATTTCTTATAATTTTAATAAGAATAATAGAAATTTACAGCTGGAAGGAATCTTAGTAATCCCCCAGACCTTGCCCTCATTTTCAAGAAGAGGAAACAGAGCTAAAAGGTCAATTTGCCAAAGGTCATAGTCAGTGATAAAAGGGCTAGCATCCAGATCTCATCATTTCCTCTTAGATGTCCTTTACACAAATAATTTTGAAATATTAACTTTTTTTTTCAATTTGCAGAGCTTTTCATTAGAACTCCACATTTTCACATAAATAATGTTAGTAGGAAGTATTACTAGCATTGTACCACCTCCCAACATGAATATATTTCAAATCTGTATATCTCTACTTTTAATTCACTTACTTACTGAAAGAATAGTCAAGAAAAGATGTTTGTATATGGGTATATATTAAGAACAATAGCCTTAGCCTATTCTTACGTATTTCATTAACATGAAATACATCTGAATTACTGTAACTTAAAAAATTTACAGCAGTTATCAGTCTGAAAGGTAGAACTATTTTCTAAAAGTCATACCTTCTAAAATCAAGGAAGTTTTGGAAAAAAGGGGAAGTGAACATGAATCTTTAAAAAAATTACTCAGCACTCTAATTCAAAGTTTTTTCCTTCTACTCTTTTTATTATTTTTCACTTTTCCCAAAAACTAGATACAAATAATATGAGAAAAGCTTTTCATGAATCCATACAAAGTTTTTAAATAACAATGTCATACTACTTCAATAACAAGTCCTCTGGGTACAGAATTTTTTGACATGGACATGAACAGATTGAAGGAAGGAAGTTCCAGTCTTCAAAGAGCTGGCTCAGAATAAAGGCTAACATGGAGAAGAACATAAACTAGTCTAGATCTACCTGAGAAAAAGAGACCCATGTACAATAAAAAATAGAGTGAATACACTTGTATTCTTAAAAATGTGCAACTATTTATGTTAAGAATAAAATAGCTTTTGGGGGGAAATGTGTTTTAGGTTCCTGCTTTGGAGCCTGAGAGAGAGTTCTCCTTTTGCCATGGATGATGGCAACTGGCATAGAGGCAATGCCGAGGCTCAAGGAATAAGCCTTCCTCTCCAGGGGAACACAGCATGAGCACGGTACAAAGACAGCATTAGTTATATCTTCACAAATCAGACGCTCAGAATCCACAATACCTCGACTCATATTACCAGTTAATGGGATAATCAATAACAATTTGATTGTAGGAATTACAGGTTTCAAAGGGACAAAATAAAATTTCTCTCCCCAATCCATAAAAATATGGACTAGATCCAATGAACATTTAACTAAGTTTCTAGTTTATGTCATATACTTTCCCAAATATAATGTGATTTAATTATCACCAAAATCTTAGTGTATAGGTATTATCATCTTAATTTAGCAGATGAGAGAAGTAAGAGAAGACAAAGCTCTGGCTCTCAATTGGAAACTGTGGAACTAGAACCTGAACCCAAGTCTAATGCTTTACTCCATCTTTCCACACTGCGTTATACCCCTGATAAGGGCTCATAGTCGGGTTAAAATGAAGACTTACACATTGTAAGATGATTGTTTCTGGTTTTTACAAATGATTGAGGTAGGTTATAAAATACCAGTGCTGTATTTTAAAGTGTAAATAAGTGAAAAAATTGAAACAAAGAAAAACTATGATTGGGCAAAAAAAGTTGTAGGAAATGTATGTTTTTACATATCCTTGTGATGGTGGTACAGTAACATAAGACTTTTTTTCAAAATATCATCACCAAAAAAGAAACTGCATGGGAAGCACGGCAATATTATAAGGTGTAAACTCCCTCTGGAATTCTCTTTTCTAGAGTTTCTCTAATTTCCAGTGACACAGCTGTCAACAATGATCCAAAAGCAGACAAGGCTTCCTTTTTCCAGGTGACTAGAATTATGTGATCTCTGGAAACAATGCCCTAGGAACCTAGTCCTATTTACTCTTTTCTTTTGAAGACAAACCACAATTTCCTGGGAAAAAGCAGAGTGTATTCATTTAACATATTACAAAAATAGTGTACAATATAACAAGGTTTTACAAGCTTAGCACAAGCTTAGCTTTTATCCTATAAATTCTTTTGGATCTTATAACAAATTCTTCATTACTGTGAAGAAAGCTGACACACACCTCAACTGGGCTAAGAGGTAAAGTGTCAAATGCATCTGTCAGTTTTTAAATTCACCTGCTTCTGAAATGATTGATATGGTGGGGAAAAGTGCAAAAGGAAAGGACTCCTCCCCAGCTCAGTCCTATTGATACGATATTCTCCCAATCAGCCCATACTTTGGTTTTCTGAGTAGACATGGTGCTCTATGGTTTACTAAGAACCTGACATTCCAGGTCCTCTGCTTCCAAGCCTCCCACTGTAAGCTCTTGTCAGGAGACAAAACTACACATGATACACATTTTAAATTCTTCTCTCTGCTCACCTACTTACCTATTTTTCATTCTTTCTTCCCTCTTTCTTGCTTCAAAGGATAGAGATTAGAAGTGGTATTGCTTACTTCTCCAAAGAGTCGGGGAATAAATGTATACTACTAGTTTAATTAACACTGAAATTTAAATAGAATGAAATATATCTCTGAAGAAATAACAAATGCTCACCTACCAAAATTATTTCCTGTTTTGTTAACAAAACCTGGCTCTTGAAGCTATAAACGATTTATTATTTCTAATAAATTTCATATATAATTGGATTTGTTTGTAATTTAGACTTCCATAGTGTTACCATTATATATACATCACAGTTCCTCTATGAAACTAACATTAAAGAAGATAACTGAGTCTTCTCCCTTAATTCACTACAATAATATGTTGAAACCATACTATGCCCAAGACAGATTTTAGATGCTCCTAGATGTTTTAAGAAGAACAAGCTTAAGAATTGGGAAGGGATTACTGCCCCTCTGCTGGCTTTCATGGCATAGTTGGGGATGTAAAATATGCACAAATCACTGTAACAGCAGAGATACAAATAAAATGCCACGAAAGCCAAGAGGAAGGGAAGGGCAATAATTCCTTCATAATTCTTAAAGAACTGATATAAAGCAAAGTAAATTATGTAGACTGAGATTCAAAATCCAATATTAAGGAGCTTAGACACAAGAATATTCCTAATTATAAATTCTAACAAAAACTTACAAACTTTTCCTGCTTATGTTTTAGAATGATTACACTCAACATCTTCCTGCCATATTTCATATGACCCCTGAAAATGCCATCACCCCTAAGAGGCTCTCACACCTGATCCCCAGAGCTCCGGTTGTCCTCTATAGCATGTAATGACTACGTGACCCACATTATCTACTATAATATATTATTTAGTGTACAATTACATACTCACCTTCAACTCTGGGGACTTACTATGTGTCAGTCACTGTGCTATACTGCCTTACTTGTACTTACTTTCTTGATCCATACAGCAACCCTGAATGCTGCTTAATAAAACTTACCCTACTTTATGCATCAAGAAATAAGTTTAGACAGATTAGTCATAGGCTCAAAATAACAAAATGAATGAACTACAGTTAGGAAGTCTATCTCAAACCACATACCAATCAATAAGTAACACTACTTTGCTTAACACATTTATAAATGTCATATTACAATTTTTTGGATATGAGATACCATGACAATTCCATTTTCTTCATGCATACATGGGACAATTGTACACCAAAATCATTTGTGGAGCATTTTATCACAGATAACCATCACCCATCCTGAAAGGCTGATTCATTTTGTCCAAAGTTGGATTAGCCCTCTGTAGGTCTAGAAAATCCTATAGGTGTTTCTGATGTGTAGCCAGAGTTGAAGCTATTAATAAACATTACACACTTCTAGGGATCTAGACAAATTTTAAATAGCAAACAGCAAGCTCAGGCTTTTAGATTCAAATCTTGGCTTTGATACTAACTACCTATGGGAGCTTGTGCTTCAACTTCTTTATGAAAACAAGGATAATATTGCTATTCACTAGGGTTGTTGAGATGATGAAAAGGGTTACTATATAAAGAATTTATAGTGGTGCCTGGCACAAGGAAAATTTTAATAAATATTAGCAATTGTCATGGGAGTGGCATCAGACATACTAAGTATTTGCCAACTCAGATCTGAGAAACACTCTTGGGGGTTGGATCTTAATAAGTCTAATGCTATACCTATGAGAAAAGACATTACATATATATGTTTCTAATTCAGAAAGTCATTTGGAATGCAATTTATTTGCATACTGAGGATTGTTTATATTTGAAGCTTTGTGGTGGTGATGTCCAGTATGGCACAGAAAAATAAAAGCTATGTGGTACAGTTGAAAAAGCATGGATTTGGAAGTAGGGTACTAGTGTTTGAGCCTCTATTTACTACCTCTGCAAACCAGAGCAAGTCATTGGATTTTTTGTTTTCCCCTCTGTAAAGTGAGTATGTAAACAGTTTTCACTTTTTAATGTTTTTCTGAAGATTACATGAGATGATGGATGTGAATGTATCTAGTATATAGTTGGACATATGGCATATACACAACAAATTTGAGGTTCCACACCAGCTTTCCAAATCCTATTTAATCTATTTACAGTTAAAGGACAGTACAAATTGTCAAGTATAATCTTTCCATTCAGCATGTTAATAACATTTTCTTCTGTCCTGGCTTTTTGTATTATAATGGTTAAAGCGGTGGGTATAATGAAAGTCCACTAACAAAATCAGAGCCCTCACGGCTGAAGGTCTTAACACAGAGACAACTGCAAGAGACTCCACTGGAAAACCTACCACTTAAACTCTTTAGTACAGGGGCTTCTTGTGCTTAAAGGAGCTTAAGGAACACTTACAATTTTCTTCCAGTCTTATTCTATGTATGCTTATTTTACAAAACTGTCCAACGGTATAATTTTGTATTCAATGTTCTTCATATGATACACTCTCTTGAGCATTTCCTCACTTCATTAAAAGTCTTACACAAATATTATTTGCAATAGCTGCATAGTAGTCTAGCACATAGATGCATCATATATGATCATTCACTTTCTATTAAATATTGATATATTTATAAGTTCTTGCTATTATATATAACACTGAAATGAACATCTCTATTCATTAACATTAGGATGAATATTTAAAACAATGATTTACAGGAGTGAAATCCACATAACATAAAATTAACCATTTTAAAATGAACAGTTCGGTAGCATTTAGTACACTCAAATGTTCTATAACTACCACAGAAAACATTTCTGTCAGGATTAGCCTTTTGAGGTATTAATGCATATGGACATTTTGAAAGTTTTCAACACATACTGTTAAACTTCAAAAAAAATTAGACTAATTAACACTTTTATCAGCAGTATTTGACAGAACCCATTTTAGAGCATACTTATTTTCAAGTGTATAATCAACATTAAAAAATTTAAAAAAAACTTTGACAGTGAGGAAGGCATAAAAACATTATCTCTTTATTTTCAAGGATTGCTAGTAATGTTTTAATTTTTAAAAATGTTACTTGCCATCCATTATTTCTTCTTTTCAGAACTACCCACAGTAATAAGATAGAAAAATTCTGAGATATCCTACAAAGTGTCTGCAGTAGTTTTTATGATGGATGCTCTAAAGACTTCTATCTATGAGGCATATCTGGGCTTAGGATGGATGAGGATGAGCTTGAGACTGTTCAAGGTCTCTGGAAGTACTAGGAAGACTAGTTTTGTGCTTTGGTTGGTGAAATCATTCATTGCCTATGATAAAACATGACACTTTTAAAAATATTAACCAGAATGGAAAATTTTAAGATTATAGGAAAACAAAAAGGAATACATGTTTTGATTCAAATATGTTAATGTGCAAAAAGATTTAAATATTTAGTGGAGATCATATCACTTGACTGAAAGTAAAACAATTTTAAAGATCATAAAAACAATAATGTGCCAAAGTATGATAAGGAAGTTTTTGTAAAGTTTTGAAAATCAGAACTAAAGAACTAATTGAGAATGCGGTGCATTCAAGGTTATTTAAAAAAAAAAAAACTCACTTTCATAGATCAGACTGACTTGGGCAGGATAGTCTGAGAAAAGTCTGTTTTCACTTTACAGAAAAATGAACTCAAAATGGATGAAAGACCTAAATGTGGGATAGGAATCCATCAGAATCCTAGAGGACAATATAGGCAGCAACTTCTTTGACCTTGGCCACAACTTCTTGTTAGACACATTTCCAAAAGCAGGAAAAATAAAAGCAAAAACAAACTATTGGTAGCTCATCAAGATTAAAATCTTATACAGCAAAGGAAACCATCAACAAAACTAAAAGGCAACCAACAGAAAGGGGTAAGATATTTGCAAATGACATGTTGGATAAAGGGCTAGTATCCAAAATATATAAAGAACTTATTATACTCAACACTCAAAAAACAAAAAAATCCAATCAACAAATAGGCAGAAGACATGAACAGATATATCTCTAAAGAAGACATACAAATGGCCAACAGACACATGAAAAAATGCCCAATATACCTACCATCAGGGAAATACAAATCAAAACCACAATGAGATACTTCCTCACACCTGTCAGAATGGCTAAAATTAACAACTCAGGAAACAACAGGTGTTGGTGAGGATGCAGAGAAAGGGGAACCCTCTTGCACTGTTGGTGGGAATGCAAGCTGGTGCAGCCACTTTGGAAAACAGTATGGAGGCTCATTAAAAAGTTAAAAGTAGTACTACTCTAAGACCCAGCTATTGCACTACTAGGTATTTATCCTAAGGATAGAAACAGTGATTTAAAGGGGTGCAGGCACCCATCGTTTATAGCAGCAATGTCCATAGCAGCCAAATTATGGAAGAGCCCAAATACTCGACTGATGAATGGATAAAGAAGATGTGGTATGTGCACGCGCACACACACACACACACACACACACACACTCACTGGAATATTACTCAGCCATCAAAAAGAATGAAATCTTGCTATTGGCAACAACGTGGATAGAATTAGAGGGTACTATATGAAGTGAAATAAGTTGATCAGAGAAAGACAATTATTATATGATGTCACTCATATGTAGAATTTAAGAAACAAAACAGATGAACATAGGGGAAGAGAAGGAAAGCTAAAATAAGATGAAAATAGAGAAAGAAGCAAACTATAAGTGATACTTAACTCCAGGAAACAAAGTGAGGGTTGCATGAGGTGGGTCAGGGGAAAGGGTATTAAGGAAGGCACTTAATGTAATGAGACTGGGTATTATATGCAACTGATGAATCACTAAATTCTACCCAAACTAATAATGTGGTATATGTTAACTAAACTGAATTTAAATGAAGAATTTTTTATTTTTTATTTTTTTAAAAGATTTTATTTATTTATTCATGAGAGACACAGAGAGAGAGAGGGGCAGAGACATAGGCAGAGGGAGAAGCAGGCTCCATGCAGGGATTCCAGGATCACGTCGTGGGCTGAAGGCAGGTGCCAAACCACTAAGCCACCCGGGCTGCCCCAATTGTGTGATTTAAATGAGCTATAAATTAGTGTTAATTCTTTCCTATAAATAATTCTCATTGGGACGCCTGGGTGGCTCAGTGGTTGAGCATCTGCCTTCACCCCAGGCCGTGATCCTGGAGACCCGGGATCGAGTCCCACGTCGGGCTCCCTGCATGGAGCCTGCTTCTCCCTCTGCCTGTGTCTCTGCCTTAATCTCTCTCTGTGTCTCTCATGAATAAATAAATAAAATCTTAAAAAAATAATTCTCATTGTTCTTTAGTCAAAATTAACTGAGCCTTATTAAGTGTGGTTAACTGCCAGACTAAGGACACACAGACAAAAACAAAACCAAACCCCTAGCCCCTCAAAGAACTTACACTAGTGAAGTTTAATATAGAAACAAACTTATATTGAGGCAACTGCAATGAAAAGATTGCACAGAAATGGGTGGTAGCATGGAAGAGGAAATGACTAGCTTTATTTGAATTTTCTAGAGATTTCTATAGAAGATGACATCTGAGGGGCCCTTGGGTGGTATAGTCAATTGAGAGTCTGCTTGAGATTCTCTCTCCCTCTCCTTTTACCCCTCCTGCTTGTGCTCACTCGCTCAAACTCAAATAAATAAATAAATAAATCTTTAATAAAAAAGACCTCTGAGATTAATTTTGAAAGATAAAAATGAATTTATGAGGTTGGGCAGGGCCAAAGAGCATTCCAAACATTTGGTAGGGCTTGGAGACTTGAAACTTCTCCCTTCTGGGGTGTAATTATAAACTGTCCTGCACTGCTAGTGTTTAACAGTGGGGCCTGTGGGAGCTGATGCTGAGGAGGCAAAAGTCAGATAAGACAACCTCACATGTGGGGATCCCTGGGTGGCGCAGCAGTTTGGCGCCTGCCTTTGGCCCAGGGCGCGATCCTGGAGACCCGGGATCAAATCCCACGTCCGGCTCCCGGTGCATGGAGCCTGCTTCTCCCTCTGCCTGTGTCTTTGGCTCTGTCTCTGCCTGTGTCTTTGGCTCTGTCTCTCCTTCTATCTCTCAAGAATAAATAAATAAAATCTTTGAAAAAAAAAAAAAAGACAACCTCACATGTGCATGTTGCAGAGCTTGAATTTAACGTAAAGCCAATAGGGAATTATTGGTGAGTTTTAGTTCTGGGAGATAAATTACGTATTATATTCAAGTTTTAAACGAATGATTTTGGTGATGGATGGATTAAGCAAATACCCTAAAAGGACTTGAAGATATCATACATAATCTGGCTCCTTTGAACTTCTCAAGTTTGATTTTGAACCACCCTCTTCTGTCCTCTATCTGGGAATACTAAACCACATTCGGTTCTATTTTCGAGGCATTTGCACAAGTGGTCCCTTTGTTTGGAAAATCTTCTTTTTGAGGGTCTAACTCCTCCACTTATCTTTTTTTTTTTAAGATTTTATTTATTTATTCATGAGAGACACAGAGAGAGAGGCAGAGACACAGGCAGTGGGCGAAGCAGGCTCTATTCCGGAAGCTCAATGTGGGACTTGATCCTGGGAACCCAGGATCAACCCCTGAGCCAAAGGCAGACACTCAACCACTAAGCCACCCAGGTGTCCCCCTCCACTTATCTCAGATCTTAACAGGAAGATAATTTGTTGATAATAAATCTTGCACTAACCCTCATAAATTATATCTACCCATCTACCACGTGCTACTAAGGCTGCTTGTACTTCGCTTCTCAAAGCACTTACTTCACTGTCATATGACTAACTGCCTGTATGATTTTCTCTTCAGTTACTGTGAATTTTGTAAGGACAAGTTTGATGGCCTATAGATCCACAATACCTAGTGCAGGGCCTGGAATACAGAAGATGTTCAAAAAATAGCTCTTGAATGGGTGCTGAATATGAATTGTGCAGCTAGCAGCAGATCAGTTGGGTGACCAATGATAAATGCCTGAACTGAGGCAAAGGCAAGGAGAATGAAGAGGATAGAGAGGAGAGTTGGAATCAATTTAACTTGGTGACTTACCAGAGATAAGAGGAAGAAAAAAAGGAAAATGATAAAGTAGTGAAGGATAGTTTCCAAATTTTTTTTTAAAGATTTTATTTATTTATTCATGAGAGACACAGAGAGAGAGAGAGAGAGAGAGAGAGAGAGAGAGAGAGAGAGAGGCAGAGACACAGGCAGAGGGAGAAGCAGGCTCCATGCAGGGAGCCCAATGTGGGGCTCGATCCCAGGACTGCAGGATCACGCCCTGGGCCAAAGGCAGGCGCTAAACCACTGAGCCACCCAGGGATCCCTAGTTTCCAATTTTTAAGAATATATGCAGAAAGGACAACACAATCATGGTTCTTTATACACTCTCTGACCTCTTTCCTATTGTTCCTACCTCAGTTTCCCCCAAATGCCAGACACACTCTTGTGTCACAATATGCAGCTATTTTCCCACCCTGCAACACTCTTCCCTATAATTTCCCCATGAATTCCTCCTTCACCTCCTCAGGTCTTTGCTCAACTGATAGCTTTTCAGTGATGACTTCCTAAATATCCTACTAAGAAATATAACCCTATCCATATCTTGGGTCTCCTTAGTTCTTTTGCGTGCTTTATTTTTTTCCCACAGAATTTGGATCAGACACACAACATATTTATATGCTTTGTCTCTTCTCACTACAAATGTGTTCCCTTAAGGGTAAATATTTGTTAATTTATTGACTTCACTATTGTACCCTCAGGGCCTAGAACACAGTAGGCATTCAATATATGTTTAATTAATGATTGAACAAACGAATGAACATTATCACCAACATGGGTACAGAGAGGGAAAAAAGTATGTAGAAGATGATTACGTTCACTTTTATATACGCTTCATTACAAGAAGTCTCTGAGAAGGAAGATAAAGATGGCAGAGTAGTAGGGGGACCCTGGGCTTGCCTCAGCCCTCAAACACAGCTAGATCAACATCAAATCATTTTGAACAGCTAGGAAATCAATCTGGGGATTAAAAAAATAATCTGCACAATTGGAGGGAGAGAATGTGGCAGACGCAAGGTTGGGAGTGGTGAGGTGAGAGAGAGAAAAGTTACTGTGCTGGGAAGGGGAGCAAGCCATTTTTGTGAAGTGAAGCCACAGAGAGGGAGAGAGTGAGGGAAAGGGAGCAGCTTGTAGGGTTCACACAATATGCTTGGGTGAGGGGAATCCCCTGGGTTACACTGAGAGGAGTCGCTCCCCCTTCCTGGAGTACATTTGGAAGAAGGTATTTCGCCTAAGAACAAAAGGCCCATCAGGAGCCACTGCGGAGCTGTTCAGCAGCAGGGGACAGAGGTGCGCACAGAGGGCCACTGTGGGTCACAGCAGACTTCAGCCACCGTGTGGGCATGCTCTGTGCAATGGCTTTTCTGGGACAGAAAGGTGCCTGGAGCTGCGAGCCTCTCCTCTGAGGGAGAGAAGCAGGTTCACACCTTGCTGGGTCCTTTAAGATTTGGAGTTTTGAATCCCAGCCCCACGACAGAGATAAAACACACGAGAACTGTGGCACTGGGTGTGCTGACAGCTGGGCACACACAGGTTGAGGACAGAGATCAGCTGAAAGTCTGGGACACAGGAGAGGAGGTTGTTCGCTTTACTATGAGACCTTTTGAACAGCAGCAGCTGGGAGTTCTCCTCCCTGGGGCTGAGAGGGCAGGATAATGCCATCTTCCACACATCCTCTCTCCTCCCCAGCACAGCTGGACTTCAGAGAGAAACACAGCACCTCCAGTGGAGGCTGGAGTTGCTTACACCAAACCTTGCCCCTCCGCCCAGAAGGGGCATCTGTGCTAAGGCAAGTCTGACTGTGAGCTAGTGCAGAGGGCCTCTCCCTCAGAAGACCAATACAGCACCCCCACAAGTAACAGCTTTGCTAATCATAGAGTACTCTAAAATGTCAGCTTCAGTTTTGGTGGAAATAGGACCACTTTTTTTTTTTTTAATTCTTTTATTCCTTTATTCTTTATTTCCTTCTTTTTTTCCCTTAGTATCGGCTTATCTTTAGTATCTGGCTTAGTTTTTTGTTCGTTTGTTGGTTTGTTCCCTTTTCTCATTTTCTGGTTCAGTCTTTTTTATCTTTTCCTTTTTTTTTTTCTCCTTCTTTCTTATTCTTTGGAATCAGGGTTATAGTTTTTTGTTTATCTGTTTGTCTGCTTTTTTGTTCTTTTTCCTTTTCTTTTTTCTTGATAGAGTAGTCCTTTTGTGGTTGTTGTTTTTAGTTTTTTCTTTCTTTCTTTCTTTTTTTTAAACCAGGCTTATCTTAACAAACAAATCAAAGCACACCTACTGGAAGGACCAAACAGTCCCCATTGCAAGCAAGGGGGAACTCTGTAGGGGTCTGACCTACGAGGAAAAAGCAGCCAAAACATAACATCAGAGTGCACAAAGCATACATGAGAAACACTTCCTGAAATGCCAGGCCCTGGACAGTTTATGACCCCTTCTTTATATAATATTACTCTCAGGAGCAGGAAACATACACGCTTTCATAATATGCAAAAGACAGAAACCTAGACATAATGATGAGACAGAGGAATTCTTGCCAAAAGAAAGATCAAGAAATCACAGCTAGGGATTTGCTCAAAACAGATATAAGCAATATATCTGAACAAGAATTTAGAACAATAGTCATAAGAATACTTGCTGGGCTTGAAAGAAACATATAAGACACCAGAGAATCCTGGCTGCAGAGATAAAAGACCTAAAAACTAGTCATGCTGAAATAATAATAAAAAAAATATGCTATCATTGAGAGGCAAGACCAACTGGATGTAATCACAATGAGGATGGAAGAAACAGAGAATCAAATAGGTGGTATAGAGTTAAAATGATGGAAAATAATGAAGCTGAAGAGAAGAGGGAAAGGAAACTCTTAGATCACCAGTATAGACTTAAGGAACTCATTGATTAAACAAAGCACAATACTATCTGTATCACAGGAGTCACAGACGAGGAAGAGTATGAAGAGTAAGAAGAAAGTTTATTTGAAAAATTATAGCTTAAAAAAAAAGAAAAAGAAAAATTATAGCTGACAGTTTCCCTATCTGGGGAGAGTAACAGGCATTCAAGTCTAAGAGGCACAATGAACTCCCCTCAAAAATCAACAGATCAACACCAAGAAATATCAGAGTGAAACTTGGAAAATACAAACATAAAGTGAGAATTCTGAAAGCAGCTAGGGACAAAAGGTCCTTACCCTATAAGGGTAGACACATAAGGTTAGCAGCAGACCTGGGCACAAAATCTTGGCAGACTAGAAAGAAGTGGCATGATATATTCAACGTGCTGAATGGGAAAAATATGCAGCCAAGAATACTTTATCCATCAAGGCTGTCATTAAGAATAGAAGGAGAGATAGAGAGTTTCCAAGACAAGCAAAAACTAAAGGAGTTCATGAACACTAAACCAGCTCTGCAAGAAATACTAAAGGGGACCCTTTAAATGGGAAAGAGAGACCAAAAGCAACAAAGACTAAAAAAGGGCAGAGACAATCTACAGCAACAGCAGTTTTACAGGTGACACAATGACACTAAATTCCTATCAATAATTACTTTGAATGAAATGGACTCAATGCTCGAATCACAAGACACAGCGCATCAGAGTGGATAAAAAAAAAACAAGATCCATCAAGATGCTGCTCACAAGAGACTCATTTTAGACCCAAAGACACCTCCAGATTGAAAGTGAGGGGGTAGAGAACCATCTATCATGCTAATGGACATCAAAAGAAAGCTGGAGTAGCCATACTTAGACAAACTAGATTTTAAACCAAAGACTGTAATAAGAGATGAAGGGCACTATATCATAATAAAAGAGTCTATCCAACAAGAAGATCTAACCGTTATAAATATTTATACCTCCAACTTGGAAGGAGCCAAATACATAAATCAATTAACAAACTGAAAGAAACTCATTGATAATAATGCAACAATAGTAGGGGGCTTCAACACCCCATTCACACCAATGGACAGATCATATAAGCAGATCAACAAGAAAACAAAGGCTTTGAATGACACACTGAACCAGGTGGACTTAACGGACATATTCAGAGCATTTCATCCTAAAGGAGCACATGGAGTATTTTTTAAGTGCACATGGAACATTCTCCAGAACAGATCACAAATGGGGTCACAAATCAGGCCTCAACCAGTACAAAAAGACTGAGATCATATCATACATATTTGCAGACCACAGTGCTTTAAATCTTGAAGTCAACCCCAAGAAAAAATTTAGAAGGCCCACAAATACATTGAGGTAAAAGAATATCCTACTAAAGAATGAGTTGGTTAACCAGGGAATTAAATAAATAAAAAATACATGGAAGAAATTGAAAATTAAAGCACAACAATCTAAAACCTTTGGGATATAGCAAAGGTGGTTTTAAGAGGGAAGTACACAGCAACACAGACATTCCTCAGGAAAAAAGGTCTCAAATACACCACGTTACCTTATACTTAGAGAAGCAGGAAAAAGAACAGCAAATAAAGCCTAAAACCAGCAGAAGAAAGGAAATAACTATGATTAGAACAGAAATAAATGATATACAAGTGAAAAAAAAAAAAGAAAGAAAGAAAGTACAACAGATCAACAAAACTTGGAGTTGGTTCTTTGAAAGAATTAACAATTGATAAGTCTCTAGCCAGACTTATCAAAAAGAGAAAGGACCCAAATAAATAAAACAGCAAATGAAACTGGAGAGATCATAACCAACACTGAAAAAACACAAACTATTATAAGAGAATCTTATGAGCAATTATATGCCAACAAATTGGACAATCTGGAAGACATGGATAAATTCCTAGAAACATATAAACTATCAAAATGAAACAGGAAAAAATAGAAAATCTGAACAGACCCATAACCAGCAAAGAAATTAAATCAATAACCAAAAATATCCCAAGAAACAAGAGTCCAGGGCCAGATGGCTTCCCAGTGGAATTCTACCAAACATTTAAAGAAGAATTAATACCTATTCTTCTGAAGCTGTACCAAAAAATAGAAATGGAAGAAAAACTTCCAAACTCATTCTATGAGGTCAGCATTACCTTCGTTCCAAAACCAGACAGAGACCCCACTAAGAAGGAGAATTACAGACCAATATCTTTGATAATAATGGATGCAAAAATTCTCAACAAGATTATAGCTCATCAAATCCAACAGTAAATTAAAAGGTTTATTCACTGGGACACCTGGGTTGCTCAGTGGTTGAGCATTTGCCTTCAGCTCAGGGCATGATCCTGGGGTCCTGGGATAGAGTCCCACGTCAGGCTCCCCACAGGGAGCCTGCTTGCTTCTCCCTCTCCCTGTGTTTCTGCCTTTCTTTCTGTGTCTCTCATGAATAAATTAAAAAAAAAAAAAAAGGATTATTCACCATGATCAACTGGGATTTATTCCTGGGCTGCATGGGTGGTTCAATATCCGTAAAACAGTCAACATGATAACTCCATATTAACAAAAGGATAAGAATCATATTATCCTCTCAATAATGCAGAAAAAGTATTTGACACAATGCACCATCCTTCTTCACCCTCAAGCATGCAGGGACAGAAGGAACATACCTCAAAATCATAAAGGCGATATATGAAAGACCAAGAGATAATATCATCCTCGAAGGGGAAAACTGAGAACTTTTCCCCTAAGGTCAGTAACATGACAGGGAAGTCCTCTCTTCCTATTGTTGTTCGACATAGTATTGAAAGTCCTAGCCTCAGCAACCAGACAACAAATAGAAATAAAAGGCATCTATATCCGCAAGGAAGAAGTCAAACTTTCACTCTTAGTGGACAACATGATACTCTATGTAGAAAAACCTGAAAGATTCCACCAAAAAATTGCTAGAACTGATACATGAAGTCATAGGATATAAAATTAATATACAGAAATACATTTTATGCATCAATAGTGAAGCAGCAGAAAGAGAAGTCAAGAAGTTAATCCCATTTACAATATACAAAACAAAAAAATACATAGGAATAAACCTAAGAAAGAGGTAAAAGATGTATACTCTGAAAACTATTCAACACTTATGAAAGAAATTGAAGAAGACATTAAGAAATGGATAAACATTCCATGGTAATGGATTGGAAGAACAAATGTTGTTAAAATGTCAATACTACCAAAACCAATGTGCACATTCAATGCAATCCCTATCAAAATAACACTAGTATTTTTCAGAGATAAAACAAACAATTCTAAAATTTGTATGGGACGAGGAAATATCCTAAATAGCCAAAGTAATGTTGAAAAAGAAAAGCAAAGAGGGAGGCATCACAATTCTGGACTGCAAGCTATATTAGAAAGCTATAGTCACTAAGACATGGTATTGGCACAAAAACAGACACAGAGATCAATGGCACAGAAGAGAGAAGCTAGAAATGGACCTACATCTATATGGTCAACTAATCTTCGACAAAGCAGGAAGGAATATCCAAAGGAAAAAAAAAACAGTGTCTTTCTTCAACAAATGGTGTTGCAAAAACTGGATAGTGACATGCAGAAGAATGAAACCGAACCACTTTCTTACACCATACAGAAAAATAAATTCAATATGGATGAAACACTTAACTGTAAGATAGGAAACCATCAATATCCTAGAGAGGGACATAGGCAGTAACCTTTTGGACCTCAGCCATAGAAACTTCTTACGAAACACATCATCAGAAGCAAGGGAAACAAAACCAAAAATGAACTATTGGGACTTCATCAAGACAAGAAGCTACAGCACAGTGAAAGAAACAATCAACAAAACAAAACTAAAAGGCAACCGACAGAATGGGAGAAGATATTTGCAAATGACATATCAGATAAAGGGCTAGTATCAAAATATATAAAGAACTTATTAAACTCAACACCCAAAAAAACAAATAATCCAGTTAAGATATGGGCAGTAGACCTGAATAGATGCTTTTCCAAAGAAGACATCCAGATGGCTAATAGACACATGAAAACATGCTCAACATCACTCACCACCAGGGAAATACAAATCAAAACCACAATAAGATACCACCTCAAACCTGTCAGAATGGCTAAAATTAACAACACAGGAAACAACAGGTGTTGGTGAGGATGCAGAGAAAGAGGAACCCTCTTGCACTGTTGGTGTGAATGCAAACTGATGCAGCCACTCTGGAAAACTGTACGGAGGGTCCTCAAAGAGTTAAAAATAGAAATACCCTATGATACAGTGATTGCAGTAGTAGGTATTTATCCAAAAAAATACAAAAATACTGATTCAAAAGGGTACAAGCATCCCAATATTTGTAACAATAGCTTAATTATGGAAATAGCCAAATTATGGAAAAAGCCCAAATATGCATCAACTGATGAATGGATAAAGATGTGGTATATGTGCACAGTGGAATATTATTCAGCCATCAAAAAGAATGAAATCTTGCTATTTGTGACGACATAATATTATGCTAAGTGAAATGTCAGAGAAAGACAAATACCATAAGATTTCACTTATACACAGAATTTAAGAAACAAAACAGATGAGCATAGGGGAAGAGAAGGAAAAATAAAATAAGATAAAAAGAGAAAAGGGGGCAAAACCCAAGGGACTCTTAAATATAAAAAAACTGAGGTTTCGGAAGGGGAGGTGGGAGGGATTAGCTAAATGGATGATGGACACCTGCTTGGATGAGCACTAAGTGTTGTATATGGATGGTGAATCACTGGATTCTGCTCCCAAAACCAGTGTTGTACTGTATGTTAACTAACTGGTGTACTTTAAAGAAAAAAGATGTTTTTGAGAGACAGACATACAACTGGTGCTCAGGGAAAGATTTCCACTGGCATAAGAAGAATATCAGAAACAATGTGCAGGGAGAAAAGGAATTTTTAAAAATCTATAGAAATTGGAAAACACTAATATTTAAGGATTGAGCAAAGGAAGAAGAGTAAGAAAAAAATCTGAAAAAAAAATAGGGATGGCTGGATGGCTCAGTGGTTGAGCATCTGCCTGTGGCTCAAGTCATGATCCCAGGGTCCTGGGATCAAATCCCGCATTGGACTCCCTGCAGGGAGCCTGCTTCTTCCTCTGCCTGTCTCTGCCTCTCTGTATGTCTCTCATGAATAAATAAAATCTTAAAAAAAAAATAACTAAAGGGTAAGAAGAACACCAGGAAAGGAGAAAGGAGAGAATTTTAAGAGGTTCAGGAATATCAAGTGTAACAGAAACTAAAATAAAGGAAGAGAAGGACCCACAGTATTTCATAATTAGGTCACTAATGACTTCAGGCAATGAAGTTTTACAGGAGCACAAAATAATAATCAAAATAACCCCCACTTACTTAGCATTCACTTATAGGCTATGCAAGCTCGTTGGTGCTTCAAATATACTATCTCTAATCCTCCCAGCCATACTACCAGGTACCTATTCTATTATTTAAATTTTATAGAAGAAACTTTGGCTAAGAAAAGTGAAGTGGCTCATGGTTGTATAGATGACAAGAAGTGGAGGAGCTAAGGTTTGAGTCATAATAAAAATATACTTTATAAATGTTTTGTTCATTTGACACTCTTGATACAAATTACACATGAATTTAATTTTCCAGGTACAAAAAGCTTGCAACTTTAAGCACCAACACTCACATATATTTTAAAGATCTTTACAAAAATTTGTTTCAAATCTCATGCTTGATAACTTATGAATGCCATTATGAATATCAAGTTCTGTACTTATGCCTTTGGGAACTCTTGAGTTGTTTAGGTTTTTTGCTTTTATGATGAAAGGCACTACGTTTTTTTTTTTTTTTTTTATAATCTGTGTCTTCAATTTTATAATTTTTCTGCCTGTGGACTAGGACCATGCTAAGTGCTATACATATATCCTCTCAGGTAATCCTCACCACAATTTTATGATTTAAGTTCTACTATAAGGAAAAAGAGGCATAGACAGGTTAAATAACTTATCCAATGTCACATATTCAGTCTCAGCAGAGGTTTGAGGTCTCTGAGCCTCCAATTCCAAAGCTCTCAATCTTAATTCTGACTCAGCTGTTTTCCAGGGTGATATGCCAATAAGGTCCTTAGTCACTTTGCAGATAGACCAATTTCCAGATAAGTATTGCCCTAAATGAACTCTGAGATATTTAGCTTCCAAAATTTTGCTGTTAATTGGATAAAAAAGTGAATCTTTTAGAAATTTAGACAAATTCTAACAGTTGAAGAAAAAAAGAGAAAGCATCAGTATTTGTGAGTGCCCTGTCTTAATAGCTTAATAATTGCATTAATTTCTTATCAGTTCCCAAAACAAATGACCACAAACTTATGATTTATTTTATTTATTTTTTTAAAGATTCTATTTATTTATTCATGATAGAGAGAGAGAGAGAGGCAGAGACATAGGCAGAAGGAGAGGGAGAAGCAGGCTCCATGCAGGGAGCCTGACGTAGGACTCGATCTTGGGACTCCAGGATCACGCCCTGGCCGAAGGCAGGCGCTTAAACTGCTGAGCCACCCAGGCTGCCCAAACTTATGGTTTAAAACAACACTTATTATCTTGTTATCCTATAAGCTAAGTAACTTTGTATAGGTCTCACTGGATTATGTGTGCATTTAGGACGAATCAGTTACCATGCCTTTTCCAGATTCTTGAGATGGCCCATATTCCTTGGCTGTAGTTTCTTTCCTCCATCTTCAAAGCCCACAAGAACAGGATGAGTCAGTCTTTCTCACATGAAGGAGCTCTCACCTCCTCTCCTGCCCTCCTTTTCCTCTTTTAAGAACTCTTGTGATTACACTGAGCCCATCTGGATAATCCAGGATACTCTCCCTCTTTCAAGGTTTGCAGAATTAGCAACTTTGACTCCATTCATAACTTTAATTCCCCTTTGCTATATAAGGTAACATACTTACAAGTTCTGGAGATCAGAACATGGGTATCTTTAGGAAACTAGTATTCTGCATACCTTGGTAACTAAGAAAATTCTCATTGATAGCATAGTATGTTCCGATTACTGAAGACCAGGATGTAGAACAAATATTCTCCATTTCTTTTTTTTTTAAAGATTTATTTATTTATTTATTTATTTATTTATTTATTTATTTATTTATTTATGAGAGAGAGAGAGAGAGAGAGAGAGAGATAGAGAGAGAGAGAGGCAGAGACACAGGAGGAGGGAGAAGCAGGCTCCATGCTGGGAGCCCGACGTGGGACTCCATCCCGGGACTTCAGGATCGTGCCCTGGGCCAAAGGCAGGCGCTAAACTGCTGAGCCACCCAGGGATCCCCATATTCTCCATTTCTTTTTATATTTTTTACCAATAGAAGGAGGGGGAAAAGATGCTAGGCTGATTGGAAAATACTAATTTGGATTATGCTATCTTACAGAAATATTTAGACTGAATTTTAAAAATTTTTCTTGTAGATCTTAAAAATAATCTTTAGCTATCCTCAATCTAGGCAATAAAACATAGGAGCATATGCTATGGTACTGAAAGGTGCTTACTTTCTATAAAAGCTAAGAGTATTTTTTTGTTAGTCTTCATCCATTCCTTCATCCTTTGTCTTTGCAATTTACACAAAGACTTTTACCCTTCCTTGGGATTGTCCCCTGGCCTCTAAATTTACATATATAATCAAAATTCAAGCTATATGAACATAACACATCTTTGATATTAATAATTCCTCTTACATGGGAGTGAGGTCTACAGTTTTCAGAGGTTTTACTATAATTTAGAAAAGCCATTTGTTCCAAATAATTTTTCCAGCAGGAAGATAACATGAAGGAAACATTTTTAAGCCATGAGTGGAAAAAGTTTTAGTAACATCTGCTTATCAAAGCTCACCTTCCTCCCTTTCCCCAGTATTTCTTCCAATTTCTTTGAGGGCAACATAATTTTATTCTACTTCCACTGCAAGAAGTTGAACAAGGAAGACTTGCTAACCATAAATATTTAAAATGATAATTCAAAAACTGCCAAATAAGGGGGAAGTGTCTCTGATATCAAATAATTACAAACTAACCTTTATTACAATGCAACAAAAGGACAAACTACATAGGAATAAATTTAAAACATAAGTAGTATCACTATAAAGAAAACACTGAAACTCTACTAAGAAAGTAGGACATAAATGGAATAACATTCCTTGCTGTTAGAATGAATACTGGAAGGGTGACAACTATCTCAATATTAATATGTATTTACTTTGCAAAAGTAGGGTGCCCCAAACCAGCAGCATCAATATTTCCCTTTGAATTTTTTAGATATGCAAATTCCAAGGCTCCAACGCAGACTCAGTGAATCAAAAACTCTGAAGGTGAGGTCCAGCAAACCATGTTTTAACAAGCTTTTCACATGATTCTGATTGATACATGCAAAAAGCTGAGATTACTGTATTAATGTAATCTCAATAAAAGTGACAACATAAATTTTTCCTTAAGAGGGAAGTAGAACTAGACAAGCTGATTTTAAAGGTCATATGGAAAAATACACATTAAAATTTGGCACCAGAGAAGGGACAAACTGGCAAAGAAATCAATGGAAAAGAATAAAGAGTCCAGAAATATTCTCTCTATATAAAGGAATTCAGTACCTAACAAGAGTGGCATTTTATTTTATTTTATTTTATTTTATTTTATTTTATTTTATGAGTGGCATTTTAAATCAGAGGGGAATGATGCAGAGACAATTGGTTAGCACTCACAAACAATAGAAAAGCCAAATAAATAAGTAAATGGAGCAGTAAGTTCGTGGAAGAAATAAGAGATGAATTTTTATAAACTGAAAAGAAGCAATACCCTTCTATGCTGGACATAAAGACAGGAAGAAGACTGAAAAATCTGATTTACAGAAAATTAGCAAAGAAAAAAATACTGTAAACTATGCCAAATGACAAATAATCAGAGAAAAGAATATTTGTAATACATAAAACAGACCAAAAGTCCAACTACCTTAACTTGCAAAGAGCTACTACAAATCAAAACTCAATAAAAAAAAAAAATGAGAGAAGGATATGAAAAGAGGTGCTGGTAGGTGTGATGTGTATGGTGAGTGAAGGAAGGCTTACACATATACGAAAGGGTATTATATGGGAAGAAAATTAAAACAATGAGGAATTTTTCATCTTTGAAATTGGCAAAATACTTTTCATAATGCAATGTGGCAAGAATGAGGAGAGACAACATTCTCCTTTACCACAAACAGAAGTATAAACTGATGAAATGTCACTGGAGAGGCAGTTTTCTAAACATCCATCAAAATCTAAAAACAAACACACCTTACATTTTATGGGTAAGAACTTATTCCCTAGTAATACAAGAACACATGGCCAAAATGATGCAAATGCAATAATGTTTATTCCATCACTGTTTGAAATAACAAAATAGTAGACCAACTCAAATATTTGTTACTAGAAAATATGTAAATAATGGACTATCCATCCAAACAACTACAATAACAAATTGAGACAGCTCCATGTATCAATTCCTAAGGTAAACTACCAAGTGAAAAAAATGATGAATAACAGAGTGTACGCAATATTTCCTTATGTATATAAGGAAATATAGATCTTTTATCTATACACATTCATGTTTCTCTAGGCATATATTTATGAATGATACAGAGTTATTGTTAACACAAGTTAATATTCTGGGTGGGACCCAGGATTGAGGTGTTTAAGGTAGAAACCTTATTTTACAACACTGTTTTTGTTCCATTTCTACTATTTGAATTACTTTTTAATTTTTTTATTTGGATAGAGTTGATACACATTACATTAGTTTCAGGTATACAGCACAGTAATTCAACAACTCTATATATTATACCATCCTCACCACAAGTGTAGCTACCATCTGTCCCCATACGTTGCTATTACATACCATTGATTATATTTTCTATACAGTACCTTTTATTTCCATGATTTATTCATTCCATAACTGGAAGCCTATATTTCCCATGCCCCTTCGCTCAAACCCCCACCCCTTCCTTCTGGCAACCATCAGTTTGTTCTCTGCGTTTATAGGTCTGATTCTGCTTTTTTGTTTGTCTGTTTTGTTTTTATTCTACATATAAGTGAAATCATATGGTATTTGTCTATTAAGAAGTATAGCTCAGTATTGGGAATAGTGGAGTAAAGGCAATGATAACATCGGCAAAACTGTCAAAGTCATCTTCAAAGCTCTCCAAATTAACTTCAGTTAATTATCTCATTTTGCTCTTAAGGAGTAGCCTTGAAAACCCAAAGCCTCACAACTCTGGTAGCTAGATAAACTAGCAGCCTATCAACACATAAGGGATTAGAGAAGGTTTAGAATTCCCTGAAATGTCCATACCCAGAAAACTGTCACTATCTATTTGCCTTATCTAGCATCTCACTAAATGGTTCCACTTTTAAGGCATTTTATTTCATGACTCAGAGTTGCCTCTAAGCAAATGGTCTTAACTTCTAAGCACTTGTTGAAGAAAATCAGTAGCAACTGTTTAACACTGAAGATGTTGGAGGTGGCTTTAACACCTGCGGCTAACAAGAGGCTGATCAATCAAATAAAAATTAAAGGGAAAATTTAAGAATTAAGATGTTTACATGGAGCTATGAAAAACTCCAACATATTCTTGGGACTCTAGAGGGTCATGCACATGCAATGATCTTGGCCCATGACCATGAAGGACTTGAGAAGGCTCGAATAAGCTCTCACCTCTGGCTGACTTTGAGACTCTGTGCAAGCAGAAAGTAAAAGCTAACCTTAGTGGAGAACTAAGGTTATGCCCGCAACAAATATGCAGACCCCCTCAGCAAAGGTTAAGAGATTTATTTGTTCAATCTCCCATAAATCATTTGCTAACTACTAAGGCAACAGAACAGAGATGTTAGTGGCCACACAACAAAAAATACGCTTTACAGAAAAATTACTTAAAAAACAAATAGCAACAACATCAAAAAACCAAATAGAAAAAACAAAGAGCAACAATAACAAACCCTGGGGAGGAGGGCATCTGGTTTCCAGAGTTGACAAATTATTTTAAATGTCCAGTTTCAACAACAACAACAACAAAAAGGAGATATAATCAAACAGAAAAATATAGCCCATAAACAGGAAAATTAGTAATTAACAGAAACTGTTCTTGAGGAAGCCCAAACGTTGGACTTACTAGATAAGAATTTTAAATCACCTATAATAAATTAGTTCAAAGAACTAAAAGAAATCATGTCTAAGAATTAAAGTATACAAATGATGTCTCCCCACATAGAAGATAACAATAAAGAGATATAAATTATTAATTATTAATTTTTAATTAATTGATTAATTTTAAAAGATTTTATTTATTCATGAGAGAGAGAGAGAAAGAGAGAGAGAGGCAGAGAGACACAGGCAGAGGGAGAAGCAGGCTCCATGCAGGGAGCCTGACGTGGGACTCAATTCCGGGACTCCAGGATCATGCCCTGGGCTGAAGGAGGTGCTAATCCGTTGAGCCACCCAGGCTGCCGTATTTTTAGAAAACATTTTATCTACACCCAATGTGGGGCTCAAACTCACAACCCTGAGATAAAGAGTCCTATGCTGATTGAGCCAGCCAGGCACCCCTATTATTTTTAAATCAAAAAGAAATTCGTTTTTATTTTTTAAGATTTTATTTATTGATTGATTTAGAGAGAAAGAGCACACAATTTGGGGGAGGGGCAGAGGAGAGGGAGGGAGGGCATCTCAAGGAGACTCCGCACTGAATGTGGATTCTGATGTTGGAAAGTGTAGCTGAAATGAAAAACTTCACTAGTCTGAATAGCATATTAAACTTGCAGAAGAAAGAATCAGTTACCTTGAAGACAATGAACTGAATGTATATGTCAACTGAGACTATCCAGTATAAGAAGGAAACAGCAAAAGGAATAAAGGGAAATTAACAGAGACTCAGACACCTGAGGGAAACCATCCAACAATACAATGAATGCATCCAACAATGCAAAATGGGAATCCCACAGAAACAGAGTGAGTGAGTGAGGATGGGAGAAAGAGAGAGAAAGGGAGGAAAGAAAGGAAAAAAGCAGAAAAGAATATCTTAAGAAATAATGACTGGAAACTTTCCAGATACAACAGAAAAAAAAATTAATCATAGAATCCAAGTATTTTTTTACGGCAAGAAGGGACTACTCTTTCTTTTCTACTATCACACTTAATTTGGCTGAGTATAAAATAAACTAGTAAAATTATTTACTTTACAATTTTGAAGAAACTGTTTCACCGTGTATTTGTGGATAAGTCCAATGCCATTCTACTCCTTTGGGTGTGAACTATCCCCATTTCTTGCATTTGGGAAGCTTTTACAACCTTTTCTTTATCCTTGATATGGTCCCATTTTGTGCTTTTTTTCTTTGGTGTGGGTATTTTTCATTTATTGTGCTGGATATTCAGTGGGCTCTTTTTTTTAGATTTAATTTATTTATTTGAGAGAGAGAGAGAAAGTGAGAGCAGGTATGAGCACAGAGCAAGGGAGAGGTAGAACTTAGTATTTTCCCTGATTCTTTGAAAATATAGTTGTCTCCAACTTATTTATGTTTCTTTTTGCTTTTATATTTTAATCTTTTAGCTACTCATTGTCAGTTTCCTCTGGATCACATTACACTGTTTGATTAGGTTTATCATGTCTTTCACGTTGGAAGCTTTCCTGAAATTACTGGACAGTTGTTGGAGTGAACTGTTAGACATTCATTCATATTAAGAAACACCAAAAGGAAGTGTATGGGCAGGACCTGTCAATGGGTGGCTTTCACTGAGAGTTAATCAGGTTAGTAAGATAAAGTGTCCTATTTGTAGGAGAATCTCCAAATGTCAGGATCCGAAAATCTTTTGCTCTGGGGATATTAAAGTGCTATTCAACAGTAAAGTACTATTTCTTTACTCTGTTTTACTATACAGGTTGAAATTCAACTTTGAGCAGGCTTTCTAAAACCTATATCAATCTCAAAGATATTTCATAAATATATTCATCTATTCTGATATTATAAAAATTATTTTCTAATTAATTCTGAATATAATCTTAATCTGTGAAATTAAAATGCTTTAGCTAAAATGAAGTTCAAATCATTTAAGACATCTTCACAGATTTTCATATGTTAGACATGTTTTATACATCCTTCTTACTTCTAAATACATTAGGAAAAAAGGATGACACAGCAATGTAAAATTTAAGTTTTAGATAACTCTGGCTCAGATAAATACAGAACTAGAAAAGGATTTTGAGCTATCATTCCAAAATACTATTTTGTAGAATAGGGAACATCATTTGGATCATTCCTTCAGGAGATTATCTAAGTTGGAGAACTGTGACTAGTTAACCATCTTTATATGACATGCAAAAATGTAAATAAACTTTTAAAAAAGTAGTCATCTCTTTAAAGTTTGCACAATGCAACAGTCTCGTACCTGCTTTTGTCTAACAAAAACATACTTACAGAATTTGGTCAATACCAAAATTTATTAGTGGTGTTGACTGCTTTTGATTTAGTTATATAAGAAATACATCCTTTTTCTAAAATTTAAATTAAAAATTTATTATTACTCATGGAGAAATGAAATACGTTTGGGATGATACTTAAATCACAAGTCCAATATGATGTGGTAAAAGAGCACTGAAATAGGAATAAAGGAATCTGGTTCTATTTCATTACCAGTATTTGAACATGGGCAAATCACTTAGCCTCTATGGGCCTCAGCTTCTTCATCTATAAAAGTATTAGACTAGGTAATCTCTCTCAGAGCCTCTCTTATCACTGAAAGTTACGTTACTTCAACATAATTATTTTCACAGCAACATTATTATTTACTAATTGATAGCTTGAATGATGGACTTAGTTTTACAATTATGATGTTTAAGTTCTAATTATTCCCTCTGCCGTTGCCATGCAATAGGAACTTGATCTTAAAGGCTGGCAAGAAAACAGGGTATGTTAGGGCCCAGCAAGCCAGGGAAGAGCAGTAACCAAAGTTCAGAGGTGAATAAATCCCACATGTCCAATGAACATATCAAGAGACTATGGGAACAGAGGGGTCAAGAGAGTCTACTGAGGACTGCAGGGAAGGGCACATAATGACTGGATCTGCACTTCAGGTTTTCTTGGGAGAGTGGGTGGACCTAAAAAAGACACTAACTATGGTTATTTTCTCTGCATATACCAAGGCCTAAATGTCACACTAACTTCTTCTAATTTTCTCGCATCAGAGATTTAACAATCACATCTATATGTTGCCTTAAAAAAAAAAAAAGTTTAAAGTTTGGGCTCCTGGTTGGCTCAGTTGATTAACTGTCAGATTCTTGATTTTGGCTCAGATCATGATCTTAGTATTCTGGGATGGAGCCCTGTATTGGGCTCTGTGCTCAGCAGAGTCTGTCCCTCTCCCTCTGCTGCCCTCTGTACCCACGCTCCCCCCCTCATCTCACTTTACAATAAATAAATAAAATCCTTAAAAAAAGTTTAAAGAAAACATTTGGGGACAATATGCTCAGGAAATCAACCATTTCCCCTGTACCAATCAGTCCCCAAACTCAGTCTCTAATTTTATAAATTATAGGTAATCCATATGATTATAATATATATTATAATATATGATTATATAATTTGCTAAAAATTATAACTCAAAAATAAACGTTTCTCTAAAACATATAGAAGTATTTTTCAAATACTGTATTAATGACATTCTAAAGTATTAATTTAGCTTTTAGAAAGAAACAAAACAACACTAGAAACTGTATTCTCTGAGAAATCTCACATTCCAAGAAGCAAGAGGTGCATTTGAACTGTTGCCTCAACCTGAACGTCAAGTAAATTGTTCAGTAATTCCTCCAAGGTAAACTTCTTTTGAAATTTCAAAATGAATGTTTTAGCAATTTTTCTGAAAAGGGCTTATCTTGTGGAGTTCAGCAGACAAAAAAAATTTGAGGATTTGAATTAGGTACTCTCTCTTCCTTGCCCTTCATATCCATTCCAAATGTCAGGATATTTACAAGCAACATCTGTATCTCAAACATTGAAATTCTCTTTTGCATTCCTACTACTTCACCTAGTTCAAAGTTACAGGATTATTATTTTCTTAACAGTGAACATAGACATAAGTGGGGGTGATGGGAAGAGAGGGAGAATCTCAAGCTAAGATCCACACTCAGTGCAGAGCCCAATGTTGGGCTCCATCCCATGACCCTGAGATCATGACGTGAACTGAAATCAAGAATCTGACACTTAACTGACTGAGCCATCCAGGTGCCCCAGAAATCTGATTTTTAAATTTAAAAGTAAAACAATTGGAAAAAGGTGTGTCCCTGTTGAACCCAGAATTACTGGCTTATAAACCAAGTGGAAGAAATTGTGTCTGGTACCCTCACCATCAGCATCATTGCCATAGCCATTTTTGCTGCATAAAAATTGGTTGTAAGGCAGTTTCGCCATAAAAGATAAAATCATGAAAAACATAAGAGGGACATTCATGGACATAATAAAATATAAAAGATGAATAACAAAAAGGCTTTGTTGTGAAATACAAAATATTTGAAAACAGTCAAAATGTATAGATTCATAGCAATACTGCCTAAATAATTGCTTTTATTTTGTGAATTTTATCTTAGTTTTGTTTTCCAATTCTGTTGTTCATAGTATTATTTATGTTTTTATCTTCATTTTGCATTTCTTAGCTGGTTGACTGACCAGCTAAGAAAAAAAATGCTTGTTTTTTTTTTTCACTAAAACTTCTTCCTTCATTCAAAGAGATATCATTTCCAAATACAAGGATGCATATTTGTAAGTGAGCTTTTTATTACATCATGAAAGCCTTTTGAACTGTTTGTTGTTGGCATATTGTTACGTCAGTTGGTAGGTGTTTCAAAGTTTCATGGGTAAAGTGGGTTCAAAACTCTGCACCACTGTATAGACCAGTATGAGGACTTAGATTTATACAATATAAAAATGGAAGTACTTTATCAATGGAGAAAAAAAACCCAACCTGTCAACCAGTTGATGAAACTAACAAACTGTCAAACTAAACTGTCAACCAATTATTTTTCTACCTCTAATGGCAAGAATGCTGTGGCAAAGATGCTTATGGTTAAACTACATAGAACCAGATGAAACATCTCAAAATATAGAGCAAATACAGAAAGAGAGGGAAATCTTCAGGGAAAAGATTTGGAAAATAACTCCAAGAGAAATTTCCCGTAAATAAGGTAATAATCATAAGAGAAAATGGAAAAAAAAAAAAGGAGGAAGGTTAGGAATATAGAAATGACACAAAATTCCCCGGTTTGAAAAAGAATTGTGTTTGCAAATGAAAGGGCTATGTTCTAGGTGGATTAATCAGAGTAAGGCATACAACTAGATATATTTTGGTAAAATTCATTTATTATAATGATTAAAAGAAAAAATTGCAAACTTTCAGAAAGAACAAGTTACTTAGCAAAGATAAAGAATCATATTGACATCTTTCTACCTGTAATACTTGAAGCTGGAAGATACTGCAATACTGAGGACAGAGAGAAAAGACTGCCAACAAATAATTCTATGTCCACTCAAAAGTTATCATTCACCTTGCAGGCTAAAGGAAAGAATTCTGGGTATATAAAGATGAGCTATGATACCACTCCTCCATCTCATCTGATGAAAATTCTCAAGAAAAGCACCTGAACCAAATAACATAAGAACCGGAACAGTAATCTCAAGATGGAAGATGATGAATAGAAAATAGTGTAATAAGCCTTGCAAAATACGTGTTAAAACTAAATGGATAATGATTGTCTGACTGGGAATTGATAATACAACTGCCAAGTAAGGATTCTTAAAATAGAAGAGACATATGGCAAGGGAAAAATCTAATAAATCTGGAACCAAATGTATTGAACTCTGTCAGCAAAATCAAAAAGTTGGAAGGGGGTAGGGAGAATAAAAGCACCCTAAAGGCCAAGGGGAATGGAATGGGGAATTAAGACATTCTAAAGTATTCATCTAAGAGAAGGGAATGGATGGAGTGGATTGGTAGAGAGTTTGTCTGCTTTGGTCTTTATATAATATTATGTAATTGTGGGGAAATATGTGTTATGTAAAGAGTATCAGAAATATCAGAAGAAAAAAGCACATTATTTCCAGATTAACAAAGCACAAAGAAAACTAATGATGCACTGAAAATGAAATTAATAATTTTAACAAATCAGTAAAAATAAAGGGAAAAAAGCAAACTACAAAATAAATAATGAACACAAAGTAATATGAAAGGAATATAATGAAGTATGTAAGTTGTCACTCAACATAGTGATAAGAGGATCCCTCTTAAACAGAGTTTCAGACTGGGTAAAAAGCAAAAACCAGCTATATGACATTTTACCAAAAACCACAATTTTTAAAAAAGATTTTATTTCTTTATTTTAGAGAGAGAGACAGAGAGATCTCTAGAGAGAGCAGGAGCGGGGAGCAGGGAACAGATAGAGAAGCAGGGAGCTGAACAGGGAGCTCTATGTGGGGCCCCATCCCAGGACCCTGGGATCATGATCTGAGCTAAAGGTAGATGCTTTAGCATCTAACAGGTCCCTGTTAATTAGTTAATTAAGCCATTCAGGCACACCCAAAAAACACATTGAAAGAAATTACTAAATATCTTTCTTTCTAGTGTTAAGAATGTCAAAATATAAATGTAAAATGTAAGTGTATCTCTATTTATTTATCTAAGTAAAATTAAGATAAAATAAGAGGTAGGCATGGTAAGTACTAATAAAATCAAAATCAGTACAAAGATAGATGATGCCTGGACAAGTAGCAGAAAAACCTTTTTTTAATATTCCACACTATTCTGGAGGGATATTTTCTTTATGATATTCACAGTAATTTGGATACATACCTTCATTACCATTGCTCTGCAAATAAATTTTCCTTAGTGTAATGTGAATTTGGGGTCAATTATTTTCTTTCAAAATAAGCTAAAAATAGCATGTTTACCTTGCTTTCCCCCCCTGAAAACAGTATGGTTTTATTTAAACATGCTATTTTCTATATTTGACAACCAGAATGACAAGAAAAACAGAAAAGAAAACAAAATGAATGCAGAAATGTCATACAAGGGAAACATCCTAATGGAGATAAAAATTTGAGAGTAAACAAGGGCAAATTCATACCTCAGTATTCTGAGAATAACTTATTTGGAATGGCTAATTTGTAAATCATGAGGCTTATAAGGTAAATAGCAATACCAAATCTCTTGAAAAAAGAAAATATACTGTACCCTAAGTGACATTTAATTACCCCAAGAAAAATGTATACGATACAAAGATATTCTAGAAATATGATATGCTCCCTTAAGAGATGAAGAAACAGAAATTAAACTACTATTGGAGCTCAGAAAATGCAGAAGTAAACTTTTTGGTTTCCTTTATAAATGACTGAATAATCCCTCCAAATCATGTATTTTGAGATATTCTTTTTTTTTTTTTAAGAACCATTCTGGTATAGTACTATCCACACTTTCCAATTAAAACTATGTTAAGCATGGACCACCCAATTCTTTTCAGGTAGCAAAGACAGTATATAAATACATAAGATATGTTACATTACTAAGTCTTCCTTTGGATAAGGTTTCACTGCTTCATGCATTTTATGTAAATGAACAAATATTCTTATGTAAATATGTATATGTCCCTGTTAAAAAAAGTTCATAGTATCGACAACCTATAAAACCAAGTTCTGGTTAACAGGAAATCATATTAGATTTTAATATTACAGTGAAATCCAAAATATCTTGAAAAATGATGTATGACTAATTGAAGATTTAAAAAATTTACCAGTCCACCCTCACTGAACTAACCTAGATGAAGAGACTGATTAGAGCTGAAATCTCACTTTCACTCCTGCATAACTTTCTCAAAGATTTGTTTGGGAACTGTCTCATGCTTAGTCATCCTCCAAATATGATTTTTATGAGCAAAAGCAGTTAGCTATTTTTGTGTTATGCAAGATGGGAAAAGATATATGAGTATTCCTTTTTAAGCAACATAATTTGATTTTTATGCTTATTCAATATTAAAAAAGCGGTTCATTTTTACATTTTAGAATTGCCATATGGATATATTTCACTGAAGATCCATTCCTATTGAAAGCCTGGAGAACTTTTGTTTACAATAAGAGGTAGAGCAACAGAGGATAATTTATACATTGTCTATGTATTTTTTATTTCCATTCCAGTTTTTAAACAGTAGACTTTGAACAGCAGACTAAGTAGACACAGTCTCTAGAAAAATAAAACCTGAAAGAGCAGATTCTAAAAAATCACCATAATGCACATAAAAATTCTCTTTTCGTAATCCTCTAATAATAGTTTTGACTATTTATTGAGTACTTTCAATGTACCAGGCGTTGTCCTGTGAATATCTCATTTAATTCCCATAACAGATGTATGTAGCAAGCATAATTATTCCCACTTTACTAAGTTAGGCAACAAAGGTGGAGAGATGACCTGGGCAGAGTCTTAGCTTAAGTCTGACTCCAAAGTCCTTTTATCTAAAATAATGTAAAGTTATTATCAAACACTTTTAACTTTAAGATGACAATGTGCAAAGTAGTCATTAATAAATAGAACCCAAAGAGCAATGAACACATGTAGTCATTAGTAAATAGTATCCCAAAGAGCAACGCACCCAGCACCCACGGGCACATGCTGAAAAGATACAATAATATCTCATTCATCTGGAACCATCAAGGAATCAGAAGCTTTAAGTGAAGGAGATTTTTCTAGATAATTAAAACATATCATTCTCTCAATATTTAAAATATTTAAGGACATTTTTCTAAATACAAGTAATATATTTTCCTATATTCTTAACAGAATGAACTTTGAAAAACATAACTTTTCTTGATAATGCAGGCTTAACTTATGAAAATTGGGATCTCTTCCGGTTAACAAATTCAGTAAATGTGCTATAATTATGACTTGAGCTGTCAACGCATGTGGTGCTATTTGCCCTTACTGTAATAGGACCTGGATTGCTTTGTGATTTCTTAAATATTTTCTAATATTTTCCTATTTTCTCTTATTAGTTGGCTACTATAAGCATGCCTACCTCTGCCCGGTATGTTCCTTAGAGAAAAATCCCTAAACAATTGCAGGTTGGGATACAGAAAAACAAGCTAATTTTTCAACCTTCCTAATAACTTCTGTCCTCTTTTCTGTCTATTCATTCAACAAATATGATGTGGATATTTTAGGTGCCAGGCACTGTGTTAGATTCTGGTTAAAATTAAATTTTATGTTATAATAACCATGAAAATGACTGATAAACAATTCCTCTATAATATTAATTCTTGTGCCTTTGGGACACATAGCTCAACAATATATCGAGTACCCTATACAGCAAGAGAGCAGCTACCAGACAGGATAAATTTATAAAGTCTCCACTTAGGTCTTACACTTCTGGAGTGGAAAGAAGATGCTGTCTCCTAGGTAGAATGACATTGTGATTGTAAAAGGTGCACGTGAAGGCTTTCAAGCTGAGGAGACCCAAATAAGATTCAAGTAAGATAAAGGCATCTGGGTAAACAAGAGCAGAGAGAGAGAGAGAGAAGAAACCATTAAACCTATGATTATAATTATATCCTGATAGATTATATTGAAAGTATATGATCTTAAGGCAGAAGTCACTTGACCTGGCCTGTGAGATCCCTGGACTACAGGGCCCCACTCCCATAGCCTTTATTCAGTCTTAGATTCTCCCTTGGAATGCTTTATTAAGACATTCAGCTGATGCTGACAGTCCAGGATCCACATTTTGTTCAATACCATATTGTATGACACTGGAGTAAAAATAGTATCAATATTGCACTTGAAAAATAAAGGTAAGATTTTATATAAAATGGAAAAAGAAAATGGTTGTGGTAGTTCAGGTATGACCCAGGCACAGGTTTGGGTGCAGTGTTGCTCAGTATGGTTCACTTAAAATCTATAAAATAATCACCTACAGTGCTTATTAGTAAAACATGGATTCCTCAGCCTTATCCCAGATCTAGTGAATTAGAGAAACGGGACCCTAAGCCCCCATATCCTCATTTTTAAGAAACTCATGTCTAAGAATCTAAAAATCATCTTTTATAATAAACAGCTATAACTGGAAGGTACATCAGAAATAAAATTCTCTTACGACAAGTTAAAACAGATTTTTATCTTAACTATATATAAAGGCCACTCTTTTGTTCATTCGTCAATGATTTATGGAATACTCATAACATGTCATATAGTGTATCTAGATGTTGGTAATATAAAGATGACCGAGACAGCCCCTGAAATCAAAAGGCTCAGTCTAATGTTTGTAAGGATAGTAAAGTCTTTTCACCTAAATTCTAATTAATTTCTATTATAGAACATGAACATGTGATCATTTTAGTAAGTTAATATACCTTGACCATAAATTGTCTTTAAGAAAACAGCAACAAAATAAGTCCTTTTGAATGACCTCTATACCGCATTTTAGGACAAAGAACTTCTCATTCATCTCATTATGAGATAGTATGGAAGAATGCAGTTTTTAGGTAAGTGAAGTTCACTTATAAAGCAACTAAACTATTTTGACTCCAATAACTTTGGTGAGCTTTCTAAAACTTAATACATATTACCCAGTTTTTCCAACCTTGCCCACACCAATCATTAACCATTATGAAGTGAGTAAATTCCTGCAGCATGCTACATGAGAAACAGCTGGATAGCAAATTTAAGTCTGCAATTTAGCAGGCCCATCCTTGGAACTTTTGATTGAAGATTCACATTTGACAGTATTAATTTCTGTCTTAATACATACGCTTGTCTTTCTTGATCAGGAATTTCTAGAGCAAATTTTGTTTGTATTACATACCTCATGTTTTCTGTTAGACAATCTCAAATAAGCATTTTAAATTTGTTGAAAATTTCATGATTATTTCTAGATGTTTGTATGGTAACAAACAGAAATATCCCTGTCAAATTAGTATATTGCATATACTAAGCAATATATCGGAAACAATTTTGCATGGTTTCAGTGACAATGTTCATCATTTACTGTACCAGTCTACAAAATGATGATATTCTAGAGGCATCTGAGGTATACAGGATCATTGCTATACTGTGTCAACTTGAAGAAGTACAGTGCTTCTAACATACTAAAGAGGAAGAATTGGGAGCTATCAGAAGAAAACAGAAGATAAGGTTTATTTAATCAATCTAGCTAAAACTTAAATTAACATTTTCCCAAGATTGTGTATTAATATTTTTAAAAATAGTAATAATAGTTATAGTCTTCTCTTTTAGGACAAAAAGCATGGGAATAAACCCACGCTTATATGGTCAGTTAATCTACAACAAAAGAGGCATGAATATACAATGGGGAGAAGACAGTTTCTTCAACAAATGGTGTTCAGAACACTAGACAGCTACATACAAAAGAATGAAATTGGACCACTTGCTTACACCACACACACGCAAACAATAATAAACTCAAAATGGACTGAAGATCTAAATGGGAGACCTGAAACTGTAAAACTCATAGGAGAAAACATCGGTAGTCATTTTTTTGACATCAGCCATCACAACATTTTTCTAGATATGGCTCCTGAGGCAAGGGA
The DNA here is from genome assembly GCF_018345385.1 of Vulpes lagopus. NCBI lineage: Eukaryota > Metazoa > Chordata > Mammalia > Carnivora > Canidae > Vulpes > Vulpes lagopus. Next base: position 29,777,796 of record NC_054847.1, on the reverse strand, counting down.
AACAAAAGCAAAAAAGACTAGTGGGGACTACACCTAAATAAAAAGCTTTTTGCACAGCAAAGGAAATTACCAAAAGAAAGAGACAACCCATTAAGTGGGGGAAAGTTTTTGCAATATACCCAATACAGATTCATATCCAAAATATATAAGAATTTATTCAATACAAAAAAAACCAAAAACCACCCAAACCCAAGTAATCTGATTTTTAAAAGGCAAAAGGACCTGAATAGACATTTTTCCAAAGAAGACATACTCATGGCAAACAAACAATGAAAAGATGTTCAACATCACTATACAAGGAAATGCAAATCAAAAACACTATGAGACATCACCTCATATCTATCAGAAGGGCTAGAATCAAAAAGATAAGAAATACTAAGTGTTGGTGAAGATGTGGAGTAAAAGAAATCCTCGTGCACTACTGGTGGGAATGCAAATTGGTCCAGCAACTGTAGAAAACAGCATGGAGGTTTTTCAAAAAATTAAAAATAGAAATACCACATGACCCAGTGATTCCACTATTAGGTATTTACCCAAAGAAAATGAAAACACTAACATGAAAAGACATATGCACTCCTATGTTTATTGCAGCACTCTTTACAATAGCCAGGTATCCATTGATAGATGAATGGATAGAGAAGATACGTATCTTCTTTAGATACAATAAGATATAAAGACATATAAAATGGAATATTACTCAGCCATAAAAAGAATAAGATCTTGCCCTTTGTAACAATAAGAGTGGACACAGAAAGTATACTGCTAAGTGAAATAAGACAGACAAAGATAAATACTATATAATTTCATTTATATGGGGAATCTGAAAAACAAAACAAATACCACGGAATTTAATTTATAAGGGGAATCTAAAAAACAAAACAAAAAAGCAGAAAATGACCCATAAATACAAAGAACTGACGTTGCCAGAGGGATGGGGGGGGGCAGCTGCAGAGTGGGTGAAGGGGAGTGGGAGATATAGGCTTCCAGGTATGGAAAGAATAACTCTTGGACATAAAAGCTGCAGCATAAGGAATATTGTCTATGGCATTATAATAGTGTTGTATGACGACAGATACACTTGTGATTAGCACAGCATAATGTAGAGACTTGTTGAATCACTATATTGTATAAGTGTAACTAATGCTACATTGTCTATCAACTGTACTTCAATTAAAAATATTTGGGGTGCTTGGGTGGCTCAGTCCCTTAAGAGTCGGCCTTTGGTTCAGGTTATGATCTCAGGGTCCTGACAGGCTCCATGCTCAGCAGGGAGTCTGCTTCTCCCTCTTCCTTTGGCCCTCCCCCTCCCACCTCCTGCTTCTGTATGCATGCTCTCTCTCAAATAAACAAACAAATAAATAAATAAATGCATGAGATTTGAAACTATTTTTTCCCAATATGTTTAGAGACTTTGTTTCTAGATCCATGGTTCTATAACAAAGTTATTTCAAAGCCTAAAAATGCCACTGAAATGTCTTCAATGCCACAAAATTACTTAAATTTGAAAGCTGTATTTGAATCACAAACTTTTCAACAGTGGAAAAAATCTTATTAATCCGAAAAATTTTAGAAGTGTCAATTAGGGAGGTAGTCCAAATTTCAAAATGATACTTATTCTATAGATGTAAGTTAGTACAGAAAGTAAAAAGAATTTAAAGTCTCATATTATTTAACAATAAATTAAATATGAATACCAGATTCTACAAATAACTATTCAATGATGCAGTAAAATATATTTATAATGTCTGAGTTATCAGATTTTGTAGTGTACAGCCACAAAAAAAGTGGATGTAGAACTAATGAGTCTTTCTTCCAAATTTCAACGATTGTCATATGCTTAAAACTTAGCAATGAAGTGTTCCTTTTTGCTGATACTCAGTGATATTTTAAATACACTGACAACCTTTTTTTTTTTTTTTTAAAGATTTTATTTATTTATTCATGAGAGACAGAGAGAGAGACAGAGAGAGAGGCAGAGACACAGGCAGAGGGAGAAGCAGGCTCCATGCAGGGAGTCCGATGCAGGACTCAATCTCAGGACCCCAGGATCATGGCCTGAGCCAAAGGCAGATGCTCAACTGCTGAGCCACCCAGGTATCCCAACCTTCTTTTTCTTTTTTTTTAATTCGTTTATTTTAGAGAGAGGAAGGGGAAGGGCAGGGGAAGAGGGACAGAGAATCTCAAACAGACTCTCTACTGAGCGTGGAGGCCCAAGCTGAAACAGAGAGCAGAATGCCCCAACTGACTAAGCCACCAGGGACCCCCGACAACCTTCTTTATACAATGTATCAGCTGTATTTTCCACTGGGTCTATCTTTTTGGACATAAGACTACGATTTGGGTCACTATTTTGGTTAAGAAGTTCCTTAAGTTTCCTTCAGCCATAGTTTGCATTCCATTTTCTTGTTAAGGACTGTTAACAGTTCTTTACTGCTTTTAATTCTTCTGTAGTGTAAGACCTTTAAAATTGGGGTTGGATGAGTAAAGGCATTTTGGAGACTATTATAAAACTGACAAAAGGCAATATGAAATGCCAGCCTAAAGAAATAGAGTTAAAGATTCAACTTTTATGAGATCAAAATTTTGCGCTACACCTTAAATTGTGCAGATAGGAAACATTCAATCTGATGCCAGAACTTCTTTCTTAAAAAAACAAGAACTATGCAGGTATAATAAATAAGAATAAATGCAAACATTTTATACACACAGAGAATCCACTAATTTAAAATAATCTTTTATTAAGACAGAAGTGGAAGTGTAGCTTTATATATTTGCTGCTGGTAGAGGAGTGTTCAGATATTTAGAATGCCTTGGCAATACAGGAATGTATGTATATGACTGTGTGTATGTATATGAAAAGTTATGCATTACATTTTTGTGCTGATTGTCATTTTCAATTACAGAGCAAGGTGGTATAAAAGAAAAAGGACAAACCCACGAAGGAAGAACTTGGGATTTAGTTTCTACTCTAAGCCTACTTAATGTATGACCTTAGACAATTGTTTGTCATTGAACTTCAGGATAGCAGTATTTTTTCTACCTAAAACACACGGTTATTGTAAGGATTCATAATATAGGTATTGCATATATTATATTTACGTAAAGTAATATACATGCTTTTTAAAGTATGGTTTTTCAAGTAAGATGTCACAAAAAATGTATTACTGATAATTAAGTACTAAAGTCTGCAAAATCATTTTATTTATCCTTAATGTAAGAAGCATTCAATAAACCCTTATAGTATAAGTCATATTCTCTTTCTCACTGTCCTTCAACTAAGTGCATTCTGACATGCTTTTTTGAGTAAGGAATGTGTTGTACATGTGACTGCCATCCATCACAGTCATGTTGGATAAGAGATGTCAACTGCTATTGAAGTATAATTAGCTAGGGGAAAAAGATGGTATTATCATTGTCCCTATCATTAAAATAGTCCAGGGTAGAGGTCTCCTCTTAATGCTATAATTTATACAATTCATGCAATATAATTCATACATTCAGTGAAATGTAAATACAAAGGATTGCCTTGTCTGTTTTTTTTACTTTGGGTGTGTGTGGAGCATGGGATGAAGAAGCACCTGGGATATAAAGTACTGACTTTATAGTGAGAGACAGCATAAACACTCTGGTTATCAATATAGAATGTAATATTTAGCCATCTAATAACTAAAATTACATTTCTTTACTAAAAACCTTTAGTAATTTTCCCTTTCTAAGGTACCTACGTCTTGACCTACAATTCTCAATACCCAGGTTGGGTACTTAACAAATCCCTTGAACAGATTTTTATTTTAGTTACTGCTTCCTCTTTGGATGGCTAAAAACGGAAGAAAGCATGTACTTGTAATGCCAACACATTTTTCGTTTCCTTTTAAGCCAGTCATGTAGCTTGCTAAATTTCTTTTTACTTTCACTTTCAGCATAGCAAAAAACTGGTCATAGTCAATCTTTAAAAAATATTTGGAAACATTTTAAAAAGATTTCACAGCATGATTCATTCTTTCAATATTTACTGGCCTATTAAGTGGCAGCTACTTGCTACCTACACAGTCCCAGACCTTAAGCAAGCCTAATACAACAGATAGAAAAATTAATAAGGCATCTGCAGTAAAATATGATAAATGTTGGAAGGAGCTAAGCATAGGGGGCTATTGAGCTATGCTGGAGGTATCTTGGAGGTTAAAGAATGTCTTCCAAGATGACACCAAAGTGGGGTCCTGAAGTCTGAAACGGGAAAGTGAAAATTCAGAAAGGGTATTTCAAGCAAAGCGAACAGCGTAAGAATTTACATCCTACAATACATGTCTGTCATGATCACATTTACCTTTTAGAAAGCTGATTACAATTGCAATATAGGGAATGGACTTGAATAAAGCAGAAACAATGTATTAACCAACTATTCCATTTTCATAATATATGCAAATTCACAATATAGCTTACAAGAACTTATGTAAGATGAAATAAACACAACATTGAAGATAGAAATATAATGTTTATTAAGCCATGTTTGGTAATAGTAAAAAAATTTTAAAAAATTTCTCCCCAAACCATTAAAAACAACAAAAAACCCTAATATATAAAGAAATGATTAAAAAATTATGAAATGCCACAAAGAGAAAGAATTAATTACTATAGTTTCATTGCCTCTAAGATGCTAGAACTGGTAAAATATAACCTGTATTCAGAGATGTCAAAAAAATACCTCTTAGATTGATGAAGCATACTAATTATATATATATATATATATATATATATATATATATATATATAAATTTCTGTTTCAAAAAACATCTTAAATTTAAAAAGCATGTTTTAATAGTATATGTATATACCACATCACATTACAAATTTGACCAGTTATAAGCTATTGACATGCATGTGAATGTGTGTGCACACAAACTCACATACCCTCTGAAGCAAAGTATGTAACACACAACAAGAGAAATTTTTACAGGTTATTTTTTACTGTAATTTAATGGAATTACATGCCAAAAATTTATATCTGTATATACAGAGAGATATAGAGATATATACATATGGAAAGAATATTATAGAGCATAAAACTCATATAGGTGATACTCTTTTGCCACATAGTTCCTCCAATAATGTGATTAAGATGAAAATAATGTGGGTGGAAGAAAACAGAGGTACATATGGTGAGGGTAGGTGAATGTAAATTGGAAAGACTAGGGGAAGTTAAAGAGACAGCTGTGATGTGTGCAGTGTTTGAGGAATGCATATAAAAACTAATAATGGGAATTGAAATAAGTATTTCTAAAATATGGTTCATGAAGTCTAAGACCAAATGTTTTTAAAAATTTATTTAAGCTTCACAGATTGCTCTTTGACCTCAATCATAGTGCAAAACTGAATCATGTGAGCTGTGATTTATAAGAACTGTTTCTATCAATGGGAAAATTAGAATTAAAATAAGTGTTTGGGGAATGATTAAATTTATTCACTTATTTAAAAAATCCATTAAACTTATATACATCAATTTTAAGACATAACTTTAGAAACATTAAAATGTGAAAACTTTTGCATTTGAAATTGTAGGAATGCAGTAATGCTTGCATGTGCAAGACAAATGATTAGAAAGATGCAAGAGAAACATAGTATTTACTACTTAGGGAAAAATACAGTCAGGAGAGGGGCATTCACTTTTATCTCTTAAAACTCTTTCAGCAATTTAAAAAAATAACATAATGCATTACTCATGAAAGTAGAGCTTTGGTTAAAAAAAAAAAAAGGATCACCAGAGACATTTGTGTTAATGGATATCACTGAAGTGATCTGTCCTTTGTCTTGTATTCTTCACTCTTTTGAGTTCCTACTCTTCTAAGTGTTCTATCCAAACTCCTTCACTGGGTTCCCTTCTATTGCCCAATTTTACATGTTACCCTACATTTCAATTTTTAGAAGTCTTCTTCCTGCACATACCTCTCGTGGAGACATTATCTATCTTAATGGCATCAGCTCATATTATATGTTCCTCAGACGTTACCTCTCTCATGTGAATAGTAGATAAATAAAACTAGAAATAGTCTATAACTAGTTGTCTGATGGACATTTCTAAGTGGATCCCATAGCCAACAAACAACATATTTAAACAACCCATTTTATTCATTCTCATTCCTTCTTTGACAATTGCCTTACATCTTGGGTAATGAATCATGAAGTTTCATGCCAGATACTTCAGATTCACTTCTGACTCCTATCCTTTTTACAAGGTCCCAATCTAGGAAGTTATCAGTCAAACAATGTTGAATTTACACCTACATTGTTTCACACAGTGGCCTGCTTTCAAAGTCCTATAGCTTGCACACATCTCTCGTTTAGATTATAATAGCTTTCTGAGTTCTCTCTTTCTAATCTCTCTATGTCAATTCATATTAAAGTCACTTTCCTAAAACACAGTAAGCCCATTCAGTTAATACTCTTGTAACTTAGAAATTTGAAAAAAACTTCCACAATATTAAGCTCAAACTCGTTTTTAATATTTCCACAAATATTTAATAAATACTTATTATGTGTCTCTATAGGTGACAAATTGGAGAAAGACTTCAAAAAAACCATTGGAACTAAAGGTAAAAACTAAAGAGAAGAGCAGTGCTTGATGAGACCACAAAATTGCATATTCTTAGCTATTACATTTCACCCAACCCTCTAATGCCCACCTGCATCTGTCTATCCTTAGTCTTCTCTGCTTTCAGCCAACTCATTCAGCTCATAGATGGCCTCTTGTATTCACCTCTTCTTCTTTAAGAGATTAAGAGATATAGAATAGTAAGCATAGCTTTAAAGGTGACGAAAATGGCTAAGAATAAACTCTATATAACGTTTAAGAGTTTACAAAGGCTGCTTTAACATTCACTGCACTTAACATTAATTATTGACCATTTTACTTGACATTTAGAGTCTAACATAGCATAGTTCACTGATCACAAGCAAAAGACAGTCAACCTAATGAATAGGTAAGCCTAAATCTTATTTTCATCATTTCATCCTAAAAAGTCAAAAAATAAAATACCTAATTTTGCAGTTGTTAGGAAACAAAGTGTTTGACATAACTGATTTTCTAAGTAACTGATATTTATCATTTCAAATGTTAAACTACAAAAAAATTTATTTTATTCTAAAATACAGGCATATCTCATTTAATCGCACTTTGCTTTATTGTTCTTTGCAGATATTGTGTTTCTTTCAAATTAAAGGTTTGTGGCAACCTTTCATCAAGCAAGTCTATGTCATTTTTCCAACAGCATTTGATCACTTCACGTCTCTGTCTCACATTTTGGTTAATTCTCACAATATTTCAAATACTCTCATTATTATTATATTTTTTATTATGATCTGTGACCAGTGATATTTGATGTTATTTTTGCATCGTTCTGGGGTGCCACAAACTATGTCCATACAAGATGGTGACCTTAATCAATAGATGTGTATGTTCTGACTATCTCCACGCACCAGCTGCTCCCTCATCTCTCTCTCTCTTTCTCTCTCTCCCCCCTCAGATCTCCTTATTTCCTGAAATTCAACAATAATGACATTAGGCCAATTAATACCTACAATGGCCTCTAGGTGTTCAAGTGAAAAGAGTCACACGTGCATCACTTTCAATCAAAAGCTGGAAGTGATTAAGCTTAGTAAAGAAGGCATGTCAAAAGCCAAGATATGCCAAAAGCTAAACCTCTTACGCCAAACAGTTAGCCAAACTATGAATGCAAAGGAAAAACCTTGAAGGAAATTAAAAGTGCTACTCTAGTGAACTCACAAATGATAACTAAAACAGCCTTATTGCTGCTATAAAGTTTTAGTGATCTGAACAAAAGATCAAACCAACTACCACGTTCTCTTGAGCTTAAACCACAAGAAGGCCCTAACACTCCAATTCTACGAAGGCTAAGAGAGGTAAGGAAGCTGCAGAAGAAAAGTCTGAGCGGGGCACCCGAGTGGCTCAGTGGATGAGCATCTGCCTTTGGCTCAGGTCATGATCCCGGGGCCCTGGGATAGAGTCCGACAACAGGCTTCTCCCTCTGCCTATATCCCTGCCCCTCTCTCTGTGTCTCTCATGAATAAATAATTATAACCTTTTTTTTTTTTTTAAAGAAAATCTGAAGCTAGCAGATATTGGTTCATGAGGTGAACCAACATAAAAGTGCAAGGTGAAGCAGCAAGTGCTGTTGCAGAAGCTCCAAGTTATCCAGAAGATCTAGTTAAGAAAGTAATGATGGTAACTGCACTAAACAACAGATTTTCAAAGTAGACAAAACAGCCCTCTACTGAAAGAATCTGCTATCTAGGATTTTCATAACTAGAAAAGAGAAGTCAGTGCCTGGCTTTAAAGCTTCAAAGAACAGGCTAACTCTTTTGTTGGGGGCTAATGCAGCTTGTGACTTTAAGTTGAAGCTAATGCTCACTTACCATTCAGAAAATCCTAGGGCCCTTAAGAATTATGCTAAATCCACTTTGCCTGTGCTCAAAAATGGAAGAAAGAAGCCTGAATGATAGCACATTTGTTTACAATATGGCTTACTGAATATTTTAACCCCACAGTGGAGATCTACTGCTCAGAAAAAAGATTCCTTTCAAAATATTACTGCTCATTGACAATGCACCTGGTCAGAAAAGAGTTATGATGAGAATGTACAATGAGATTGATGTTTTCATGCTTGCTAATGCAACATCCATTCTGCAGCCCATGGATCAAGGAGTAATTTTGATTTTCAAGTTTTTAAAAAAAGACTTTCAAGTCTTTGATTTTTAAGCATTTAAGAAATACATTTAGCAAAGCTATAGCTGCCATAGACAGTGATTCTTTTGATGGGTCTGGGTAAACAGAAAACCTTCTGGAAAGGATTTGTCATCCTGGATGCCATTAAGAACATTCATGATTTATGGGAAGATAAAAAATATCAACATTAACATTAACAGGAGCTTGGAAGAAGTTGATTCCAACACCATGGATGACTTGGAGGGGTTCAAGACTTCAGGGGAGGAAGTAACAGCAGATGTGGTAGGACTAGCAAGGGAACTAGAATTAGAAGTGAAACCTGAAGATGTAACTGAATTCCTGCAATCTCAGGATAAAACTTTAACAGATGAGGAGTTGCTTCTTACAAGAGCAAAGAAAATGGGATAGAAATGGATGAGATAGAAACTGCTCCTGCTGAAGATTCTGTTAAGATTGTTAAAATGATAACAACGGATTTGGAATATTACATAAATTTAGTTGATTGTATGGTAGGGTTTGAGAGGATTGATTCCAATTTTGAAAGATGTTCTATTGTGAGTAAATGCTATCAAAAAGAATCTCACACTACAGAAAAATTGTTCATAAACGGTAGTGTCAATCAACATGGTAAATTTTATTGTCTTTTTAAAGAAATTGCCATAGCCATCCCAACTTGCAACAACCACCACCCTGATCACTCAACAACCATTCAATCTTGAGGCAAGATCCTCCACCAGCAAAAAGATTACAACTCATGGAAAGTTCAGACAATGGTCAGCATTTTCTTTAGCAATTCAGTATTTTTTTTTCAGTATTTTTTTAATTAAGGTATATACATTGTTTTTTTTAGATATAAGCTTCATAAACTACAGTATAAGCATAACCTTGATATGCAAGAAATACATTTGAAAACCAAGAAACACATTTGACTCACTTTATTGCAATATTCACTTTACTGCGATGGTCTGGAACTGAACCCATATTATCCCCAAAGTATGCCTGTTTTTCATACATATTCCTACCTTCCTAAGTAGAAAAGCAAAGAAAAATTTTAACTTTACTCGTAATTCCAGCACATCCAAAATGATACCCTATAATATCATTTTGTATCTCTAATTGTTTTATTAGATTCCTCTGTAAATGGAGGTTGTTTCTTTTCTATTCAAATACTTTTATAAATCCCTATATTCAGGTATTGCTTCTTAGCTTTTTTGTTCTAAGAAACTAGAAAACTATGTTAAGAGTAGATCAAGTTAGTGAAGGTCTGAGGAGAAAAGGAGTTGCTATAATACAAGAGCTTTGTGGTAAGTATTTCCCGTGCTCTAGGTCTTTATATTATTTTACCTCAGTATTAGGAGTTGTACTCAAATGGCTACTTGTGCTAAAATTTATTTCCTATCAAAAGTGGGGAGGTCAGTTAAATATAAATTTTCCTAGGTAGCTAAAATGGGATTCAAATTTTATAAGATAAGAGTGAATCACATACAATTGTTCACAAGGAAATTAACATGCTGAAACTGATGCTTTTATAGCTGACTCCAAAGAAATCCAAAGGATTTCATTTTGAAACTTCTTTTCAGATCTATATGTCTAACTCATAACAACAGGAAAAAAGAAAACATTATGTCTTCTTTCTTTCAATTTACATCCAAAGGAATTCTCAGAATACAAAGTATTTTTTACTCTGATATAAAAAGCCTAGACACTCCTTTAAATTTTAGGATGTCCTTAATGTATCTAGTCCTTCATGGCAAGAAGTATTGCTTTTCACAGCTATTCATTCACATTCTCTAAAGAAGTAGTTTAGCTAAACTAAATATCAAAACTGGTTAAGATGCTCTGAAACTCTTTTACAGACATGGTACATGGCTTTTTAAAAGAAACATAATCTGAAGAACTGAAGTCACCTGTAATAACAGGCAAGGCATAAACAAAATCAAACTAGCTTAAAAACTTTCCAAAAATTAAACAAGGGTTTCTGAATCTTATGTAATTTTGTAGGTGCTAAGTATGTAGCCTTAGATAAATTTGCTTGAATAACCTTCTATCAAGAGGAATATGTGCATATCGTTGTAAAAGCAAGAACAAAAATACACGGGCAGCCCGGGTGGCTCAGTGGTTTAGTGCCTGCCTTTGGCCCAGGGCATGATCCCGAAGACCTGGGATCGAGTCCCATGTCAGGCTCCTTGCATGGAGCTTGCTTCTCCCTCCTCCTGTGTCTCTGCCTCTCTCTCTCTCTCTCTCTCTCTCTCTCTCAGTGTCTCTCATGAATAAATAAAATCTTAAAAAAAAAAAAGAAAAATACAAAAAGAGTAAAGCTTTGAATAAAATATTTTTTCTAAAAGAAATGCCTTCTACATGTTACACATGTGAAAAACATATTGTGATTTTGTGCATAAATTATGCATACTCTTAATAACAACAGATATATTCGTGCTTACAATGGGGCCAACTCTATTCTAAATGTTTTGCTTTTAAATAGCTCAGTCTTTAAAAGGCCCTATAAGTTAGGTACTATAATAGTTAAACCCAGTTTTGCAGATAGGAAATTCAGGTGCACAGAAGTTAAAGTTGTCCAAGGTCCCACAACAAGAAAGTGGAGGCATTGTTTAATAAACAGCGGAGCTGTTAATATAACGTAAAGATATCTTAGTATACTCTCTATATAGTATGAATTCTGAAATACAAAATGTTGAATACAGTGTAAAAACGGAGTAATGAACATTTTTAATTCAATAATTTAAACATCACATGAAACAAACTAGAAATAGAAGGGAAGTTCCTCAATCTGATAAAAGGCATCTATGAAAAACCCACAGCTATCATCATACATAATAGTGAGAGACTACATGCTTTCCCCCTTAAGATGAGGAACAAAATTTTCAGCACTTATATTCAGTATTGTACCAGGGTTTCTAGCCAGGGCAATTAAGGAAGAAAAAGAAAGAAAAGACAGTCAAGTCAAATTTGAAAAGAAAAAGTAAACTGATCTTTATTTACAGAGGACATGATATTATATAGAGAATCCTAAAGAATTATTAGAATAGAGGAGCTCAGTAAGGTAGCAGGGTAAAAGACCTATATACAAAAGTCAATTGTATGTCAATACAATCTGAAAATGAAATTAAGAAAACAATTCTATTTACATTAGCATAAAACAGAGATAAAATTTTTTAAAAGTGTAAGACTTAAAGATTTGATAAAACTGTTCTAAGATATTAAAGGAAACCCAAATTAGTTAAAGGATATACTACATTTCTGAATCAAAAGATGTAACACTTTTAAGATGATAATATTCCTGAAAATGATCTATAGATTCAATACAATCTGTAAAAATTTCCAGCTGTTAATTGTATAGAATTGACACAATGATTAGGATTTCACAGAGAAAGGCAGGAATAACCAAAACAGTCTTGCAAAAGAAGAACAAAGAGAAAGTACACTTCACGTAATCAACATAATGTGGTACTGGCATAAGGATAGACAGACATGCAGATTAATAGAACAGAACTATGAGTCACAAAATAAACCCTTACATTTATGGTCATTTGGTTTTGACAAGGAAATTAAGACCATTCACAGGAATAGAATTATCATTTCAATAAATGGTGGTGGGTTCAACTGGAGATCCACATGAAAAATAACAAAACTGGACTCCTTCCTTACACCATACACAGATATCAACTTAAAACTGATCATAAACTTTAGTGTAAGAGCTAAAACTATATTACCCTTAACAGAAAACAGGAATAAAATATTTGTAACCTTAGGCAAAGCCTTCTTTAAATATGACACCAACAGCACAAGAAAAGAAAAAAGATAATAAATTGGACTTCACCAAACTCAGGAACATTTGTGCTGTAGAGGATACCATCAAGAAAACGAAAAGATAATGTACAGGATGGGAGAAAATTTCTGTAAATCATGTAACTGATAAGGGACAACCCAAATGTCCATCAATTTGGTGAATGGATAAACAAAATATGGTGTATCTATATATTGGGGTATTGTTTATCAATAAAAAGGAATGAAGTTTGGATACATACTATAACATGGATAATCTTGCAAACATCATGCTAAATGAAAAAGCCAATCACAAAAGACTACATATTATATGATTCCATTTGTATGAAATGTTCAGGATAGGCAAATCTATACAAAAAGACAGTAAATCTGTGATTTCTTAAAGTTTAGGAGGTGAGGGAGGCAACAGGGAGTGACCAGTAATGGGTATGTGGATTACTGGGGAGTTAAGACATTCTACAACTGACTGTTTTATACACACTTCTATGAATATATTTAAAGTCATTGAATTGTACACTTTGTTACTTTTAAAAATTTTTATTTATTTATTTGAGAGTGTGTGTGTGAGAATGAGAAAGAGAGCATGAGCAGGTGGGAGGGGCAGAGAGAGAGGAGCAGACTTGCTATGGAGCAGAGATCCTGAGTGGGAGTCGATCCCAGGACCCTGGGATCATGATCTGAGCCAAAGGCAGATGTCCAACCAACTGAGCCACCCAGGGGCCCCTGAATTAGGTGAAATACATGGTATAAATTTTATCTCAATAAAGCTGTTAAGATAACTTAAATGTCATTTTTTATCTTATTTTAACTACTTGTAGATAATATTTACCTTAGATGGTGACCTTGGGAAATGCTCTTTGTGAAAGGGAATAAAAAATTTAAATCCTTTTTGTCATGTGCTCACTAGATTGACCAATACCAAGCAAGAGCAATTCTAGTATTCAACTATTTCAGATAAAATGGTTTAATATTAATCAATGTGAAGCTAAAATTATTAACTTTTAATTGTTTTTCTTGGAAATATAACTGATTTATAGCAATGATTTAATATGGGAAATTAATTCATTTTTGCAACTTGGGGACACATTATAAAACTAACTTATGTGATAGAATGAGACTATGTCACCCATCTTTTTAGTTAGTCCATTATCACAGAGATTCACACATTCTCTGTGGACATTTACTGAGTACTGATTATGAGCTTGGTATTGTGATAAGTGGGGTAAATGATGGTGACCTTTTTCGAGGCTATAGTGGAATACTGGTAATGCCTACTCTAATAGTAAGCAAAACAAGATACTTTATGGTGTTTTATGGTGAAAATTTCCCAGGACTGAGTCAACATTCTTTTTCCTGTGTGGTAAAGTAGATCCAAAAATCTTTTCTTAATATTTTTACTTCTTACTAAAGATCCAATATGCTATAGGCATAAATTCTTAATTATGATTTCATGGCTTTATTTTTTCTCTGCATATTAATTTGCACATCCACAAAACGGGGATAATTGAACCTACCTTATTAGGCGCTTATGAGGATTAAATGAGATATACATTTAAAGCACATAGATTATTGCCTATGTGCTTGAATAAAGACTCAATAAACAATGATGGTAATGATGCTGATGGTAGTGGCAGTAGCAATGGCGATAATTTACATATAGGTAGGTATTCCTTTATACCTAAACAGAGGTGAATTCTATCTCCATCCAGGTCTGTATTCTGGTTCAGATATCTATTTATTTATAAAAGTCCGTATTATTATCCTTTCTTCATCTGGTTTTCAAAAATAAATGGATATATACTGAAGTAGAAACTATGTACAACTGGTTTCAATCCAGCCACTATGCTATGTCTAGCTACAAAAACTGATACATAGGAAATTACTTGAAGGTCATGTAATTTCTCCATTCTTCTATATACTGTAAATTCTATGGTTGCATAAAACACAACTCTCAAAAGGCTACAAACTTGGACTATATATATCTTAGCCTTTTGCAGAAATCCCATTTTTTCATTGAAAAAGTAAAGAATAAACTGCCACAAAAATCTATTTATGCACTTGTTATTGCAATTCTGTAGAAGCTATAGCTATATACCTTTTCATCATAATCTATAAAGATGCTTTCACATTCTAGAAATTTTTTAGCTTCTATTTGAGTAATCATTTTATTAAAAAACACTGAGAAAAATGATATTTATGGAAAATTATTGGTAAGCTATGTCTAAACTCTTTTAGGTACTTTTTAAAGATTTTATTTATTTATTCATGAGAAACACAGAGAGAGAGAGGCGGAGACACAGGCAGAGGGAGAAGCAGGCTCCATGCAGGGAGCCCAACGTGGGACTTGATCCTGGGGACCCCAGGATCACACCCTGGGCCAAAGGCGGTGCTAAACCGTTGAGCCACCTGGGCTGCCCTAGGTACTATTTTTAAATAAACTTCCACCACCAGAAAGCTGTAAACTCAAATCTATATTATTGCCCCATGAAGAGAAAATATACAAGAAACAGGAGAAGTCATTGAAATTTTCTAATTTTGTTTTTGGTTATATTTGAAAGGTATTATGTCCATAAAACAAGAATATACTATCATGGAAACAGAGCATTCAACAGTAAAACAGAAAGAAAAAAAAAAGTTATACTAATCTACATATTCCCCTGGCACATGAAAGTTGGAATTTCTCAGATATACTCAACTGTTACTATTTAAACTCAGTTAATCTGATAGGTAATAGATTATATCTATTATTATTTTTATTTATAATTCTTAGATATTTAGTTTTCAGATGTTTGTTGTTGGCAGAAAGCAATGATAAGATTCAGAGGTCTGGTAGGGCATTTCAAACCCAAATAAGAATTCTTTGGAGTCTGGCAGATATCACTGGGTCCTGATCAGTCACAGTGAAAACCTAAAATATATGGATATAAAAGGACCCTAACATTACCAATATGCCCTTGGGGAAGGAGAAGAAGAGTATACATACATTTAAAAATATATTTTTTCAAATGGAGGTAGTATTTAAGTATAGAAAATAAAAGTGACAAATATCTCTAAAACATAGGAATTTTATATAATTATATTTATTATAATTTCATAATCTTGCAGTAGTGATTTCCTTTCTTACCATGACATAACCAGAAATCACAAAAGACTGACACACTTGACTAAACAAAAATGTAAAATTTTAATGCAGCAAAATATATAAGATAAAGCCAAAAGACAAGATGAATTGGGAAGAAATATTTATACTTACAAAATAAACTAGCAAATATTCTTTGTAATAAAAAATTCTTCCATTAAATCAATGAAAAAGAAACTATCCAAAAGAAAAATAAGAAATGAATAGGAAATTCACTAAAGAAGGAAATTTAGAACTACAGAGATATTATTAGGTCTTCCTATGTGCCAGTGAACAATTACATAGCAGCTATCTTATATGAAATTCCTCCTTAGGAGAGGATACAGAATTCTCAACAAAGTAGTTTCTAGATTCACATCAGTTTTATAGTAAGGTCAATAAGCTCACCAATGTTACACAGCACGTTAGTGGGAGAAGCTGGGAATCAAAGTCTAATATCAGAACTCAAGTGTCTTACCATTGCTCTCTACCATTAACAAGCAATTTCACTGTTGCAGGTGTACTAATTTTATGGAATTAATAATAAAGCACACAGATGCCTGTATGAGAAAGCAAGGGCACTCTCTATTTGTAAAAGAAGAAAAGGAAATAATCTAAATTTTTTAATAGGGAATTTGCTTACTAAAATACAGTATATCCATAACATGTAATATCATACAGAAATTAAAATGTATGGGAAATAATATATGTAGCAATATAGGAAGATGTTAGAAATATGACATTTTTATAAAGCAACTTGCAAAACAGAATTAGAGTATGATCTCATTTGTGTAATTTTAAAAATTAAATATATATTTGTAGTTATATGTGTGTATACATTATATATATAAACTTAGAGATATCTCTAAGGAACACAATTCTAGATAGTAATTCTTACTTTCTGCTGTTTTATGTTTATATTATTGATTTTGTCTAAAATATATTAAGCTATTTCAGTACAGAGTACTTTTAAAAAGTAGTTGAAGAATATGCATCAGAAATTTTTAAATTTCAATCTTCTTGATCTACCCATTACATTTTTTTCAAAAGAAATTATGCTCAAAGATTTATTTCTTCAAAGACATCAGTGCACTAGTAAAATAAAAAATTTAAACTAACAATGGGAAGCTATTTAAATAAGTCATGGCAAAACAGCACAATATTATACAGACATATGAAATAATAGTGCAGAAAAAACTATAGAACATGGATAGATGTTTGTTAATGAAAATGACAAGTGACAAAATGGCTTATACAATATGAATTCATTTAAAAAAGAGAAATCTCTAAAGAGAAATATATGAGAGGCTAAGCACCAAAATGATTATCTCTGGATAGTGTAAATACATGCGATTTTTATTTTCCTCTTCTATATTTTCTAAAAGAAATAAATATTACTTTGTAATAACAAAATTAGCTTAAAAGTAGAAAAAATCAAAATAGTGTGTTGTGATATGTTTATCATATGGTATACAGTCATCATTAGATTATTCATAGAAGAAAAATGAGATAGAAAAGCAAAATAAAAAAAAAAAAAAAGAAAAGCAAAATAATGGGCAATCATTTATTAATCCAGTTTCACTGCTCCATCCCACTTTTCCTAGCACCCCTTTCCATGATGAAAATTGGCTGTTTACAACAGAATAAGGTGTATTTAGGCTACTCAAATCCTTTGCAAGAGGGGATGGTAGTGAAATGGTTCCTCTCTACGTGCCATTTTAGGATTCTCTAAACCTCTAACAAAACTGGTGATGTCAACATTTTATTAGAGATTAGAAGCTGTTAACAGTAAATGCCAGAAATATCAACAGTACAAGTTTGAGAGTAGGTACTATAAATAAACAAAATAATAAAAAAGAAAAGGTTTTACTGGGTAATATTCCCAGCGGATGAAAACACAACGCACTTGCCATTATCTAAGAGTTAAACTTTATGTACAAAAGGGAAGCACCAATTACCAGATCACTGACTGAATTATCATAAAATATAAGAAGCTGAAAGTCATATCATCTATTTTTCAAGCCCAACCTCACCTCAAACATTAGAGTTGGAAAGGATTTGTGTAATAAAATGAGCAAGCTTTTAAGGTAAGGTTGTTTGAGAGTGAAAAGCTGCAATAATGGGGGCATTATTGATTCACTGCATGATGCAGAAGTGACATTGGCAATTCTTGCCTACATATCTTGTCTAATGAATTTTTCAGATTACCAAACACACCCAGATGTTTAGATGACCAAAGAGATACTTGAGTTTTAAAGAGAGTTTATGTACAAAATTTGGGGCAAGGAGCCCAACGCAGGACTCAAAACCAGGACCCTGGGACCATGACCTGGGCAGACGCCCAGCCAGTGAGCCACTCAGGTGCCCCTAGATTCTTTTTAAATTAAGTACTGGAAACCATGAATTGCAAAGAGGCTCATGTGGCAAGTCTTCATGCTTATTTTATTTTGCAACGTGAAATATTCACAAAGACACATTCATTTTGCACCAAGTAGAAAGTATTTTTTACAAAGGTTTGTTAGGCCATTTTTGAAAGCATTTCAAGAAAAGCTAATAAAAAAAAGTATAGTCTTTTAAAGAAGGAAAAGAATATTGTAGTTCAGGATATTTATGACAGAACAAAACCTCCAATAAAAAATTTACATGCTGAGGAGATTCCTTGGGGAATAGGATTTCAGTAGAGACAGCGAAAGTTCTCATAAGTGCATGTGTACACACACATGCACAATTTCTTGTGAAAAAACATGAACTAAAACATACTGTTAGAGAGAAATTATTACTAAGGTGATACAGTTATGGGTATAAGATAGCTAAATTTAAGTTTTTTGACATTATATACAAAAGTTACTGAAAAGTTTCTCACTGTTGCAACTTTTTGAGAAACATCAAACTTAAGGAAAATTCCAAAAACAGTATCCCCATAGAATACTCAATTACCTTTCACCTAGTTTAATGATTTTTTAACCCCTTGCCACATTTGCACTTCCTGTCTTGAGTATCTGCTTGTGTGTGTGCATATCTATATATATACTTGTACCTTTTTTTTGCTGAAACATTTGAGAGTTAGTTGTATAAAACGTGGTACCTGACCCATTTATACTTCAGTATGTACCTCCTAAAAACAATGATATTCTCTAAACAGTTAAAATAACATAATTATGATATTCAGGACATTAAAAATTTATATTTAATATATAATTTACAATCTGCAATTAGATATAATTTACAATCTGTATTTTACCATTTGTCCCCAATGTATCCTAACCTTTTATTACTTTTGCCTTTTTTTTTTTCCAAATTAGTATTCAATCAATATTCATTCTGCTTTTATCTAGAGCAAATTCTCTAGTCTTGTTTAGTTTTCCACATTACTGACATTTTGGAGGAGTCTAGGTCATTTGTTTTTCAGAGTGTTCTTCAATTAGAATATTCTGGTTAATTCATCATGATTAGATTTAGATTAAACATTATTGGCTGGGCTACAACAAAAGTGGCAGCTTCTCCTTCTTAAGTGCATATTAGGAGACACCTGATTTCAGACTTTTACTGATGTTCTGAAGTTTAATTTGGTTAAGATGATATCTGCCAAATTTCTCCATTTCAAAGGCACCTCTTCCTTTCTAATTAATAAGTAATTTGTGAGGTGATACTCTGAGACCATGTGAATATCCCACTTGCAAACAGTCTTTTACTCAATAATTTTAGCATCAATTGGTGACTGTTGCTTGAATCAGTTATTACAACGGTTGTAAGTAAAGGTGATTTCCTATTTCTATTATTCTTTCTTTCTACATTTGTTAGCTGGCATTTTGTCTTCAAAGAAGTACTTTACATTCACCCTTCTAATTTCTTTTAGGTGTCAGTTTGGACTCACTGATTGCTATCTTTAATTCACTGTGTTATAATCCATTTCTATCATTATTTATTTTGATAGTCCAATTGTCCCAAATTTTTCCAGAGGGAGACCCTTTAAAGCTGCTTTTAGCCCTTTGGATATGTCTCCCCAGTTTTGAGTCTGTTCTAAAAAACACTTTAAAAATAATGAGTTATTTCAAA
Organism: Vulpes lagopus; assembly: GCF_018345385.1. Taxonomy (NCBI): domain Eukaryota; kingdom Metazoa; phylum Chordata; class Mammalia; order Carnivora; family Canidae; genus Vulpes; species Vulpes lagopus. The sequence continues at coordinate 29,758,081 of NC_054847.1, read as the reverse complement.
GCAGAAGTCAGTATTATTTCCACTAATAGAACCCTACTAGAAGTATTCCCTCCAAATTAGAAAATGGGAACATTCCTCCCTGGGATAAAATAAGGATATGAATTATTATCAATATTATTTTAAATGGTTTTGAATATTTTTATAAATGAAAAAAGAAAAAAGAAACAATGATTTAATATAGCAGGAAAAGGTAAAATATTATTTTGATAAAATGATTGTATGCTATGAATCTAAAAGAATCAGCACAGAAATTATAGAACTAATGAGTTTAATACATTTTCCAGATATAAGTTAAATATACTAAAGTAATATTACCAAGTAATAACTAGCCAGAAAATGTAAAGAAAAAAAGATTTCATTCCAAATAATAAGGAAAAACTGCATTATTTATAATGTAATTTAATGAGAGGTACATTTAATCTTTATGAGGACAACCATTAAATTTAATTAGCAGATTTAAACTATGACTTAAATAAATGGAGAAAATGTCATATTCTTGAATGGATAGCCATAATATTATAAAATGAGTTTTTTAGTTAAACATAGTAGATTACATATGTGTTCATCTCCACTCCTTTCTGAAACACCATTTAAATAATAGTAAATACAGTTTCAGAAATTTATAATACTATATGAAAGAACAACACAGAAACAGAGAAGATATATCAGTACAATTTTGGAAACTGGAAGATGGATTGATTGAAGATAAACCAAGGGATATGAAAGGTATGGATATGAAGGGAAGGGGCGGGGGGAAGAAAGGAAAAGGGAAAGAGAGAAAGCAGTAACTAGCGCAGAACCTCAGAGAGCTTAGGAATCGTCCTCTGGATATGCGTTGAATAGAGCAGGCTTTAAGTGTTCACTATTTTTTAAAAAGAGGATACCACATAAACTAATGTCCTTCTCTAATCTGGAGCCAAGTGACTACTCAAGTCAGTAACCAGAGTTTTATTGTCCAGAAGGCTGCCAGAGAGGTCTCATTGTGAGACACTCAGAAGAGCTGAGAGTGGAATAATGTGCCCTGTTTAACAAGTGGGTTTTAATAAAGGTTTATTATTATATCACGTCTCCCTTCCAACTGATTGCCTCCCAGAATACTGTCATCCAAGCTTTTACCCCAGAGGCAAGAGATTGGAAAATACCTCTGAGTTACAAGAATAAATACCTTGAGTTACTGATATTTGGTGATCCCCCAAAAACGTGGTCACTTCATTGCTCATTCAACTCTTAAGGAAGCTCTTCAGTCAAGATCTGCTTATAGGATTCAAACCATAGAAAGAAAAACAGTGAAGTTGGAGAAATCGATACAATTTAGGAAACAGAAGAAACTTCAAAAAATATATTTAATAACCTCTCAGAAAAAAGAAACTCTATTGTATCTAGGAACCAAAATCAGAGGCTATAGGAAAGAAACTTTCAGACAATTAAGAGCAGAAGTGAAAAAAAAAAACCCATAAATGTGTAAAAAGATAAAATCAAAGACTACTTTCACAAAGTAGAATAAGAGAAATGAACAACAGGAAACAAAAGATAAGACACTTAGAATCTAAGAGGTCCAATATCTAAATAAAAGGAGTTCCAGAAAGATGAAAAAACATTACCAATAACAGCAAAATAAAAAGCAAAATGCTATAAAAAAATAACATGAGGGCAGCCTGGGTGGCTCAGTGGTTTAAGCGCCTGCCTTCGGCCCAGGGCATGATCCCGGAGTCCCGGGATGGAGTCCCACATAGGGCTCCCTGCATGGAGCCTGCTTCTCCCTCTGCCTGTGTCTCTGCCTCTCTTTCTCTCTATCATGAATAAATAAATAAAATCTTAAAAAAAAATAACATGAGAAATTTCAAATGGAATACCCAGGTCAAAAGATGAAAACAGAACAAACAGCAAGGTGAATCATTAAGGAAGTATAAAACACTGAGGAGAGAGAGGGTTTTCCAAAAAACGTCCTGAGATTGTGAAGGGGGAGTTACTATGTACAAGATGAGAAATCTGGAAGTTACTGGTCTTTTTAACAACACTGGAAACTAAAAGATAATGGTCTTAAAAATTCTGAAATAGACATGATTTTCAGGAATTAATGCAAACTAATTTTCATTCCTGTTAATATTTCCTGTTAACAGTTATAGAATAGTTTTGGAAATACTACCAGAAAAAGTTCAGACAAATCAGAAAAACAATCAGACAAACCTGAATTGAATTCTTGTTCAATCTTTCAGTAGCTTTGTAATTAGTGAGTTCCTTAGCTTCCTTAAACCTGTTTCATTCTTAATAGAAAGTAATAATGTCTACCTCACAGTTGTTCTAAGAATTATAACTTTTACAAAACAACAAAAAGTACTCAACAATTTTTAGCTATTATTATCTTCAGAATTATCATTTTATTATTTAGTTGATGTTCTAGCCATAAGAGATAAAATGCTTAACAACTAAATAAACATTGGAGAAAACATATTAAATATTAGTAATTAAAGTAATATAATGTGGTCATCAAATTGATAATTGTAAAGCCATGTAAAAACATGAGAAAATTAGAAAATGCCAAAGAAAAAGAGAGATCACAAAATACATGTACAGAATAGTTTTAACTACAGAAAAATGCATGTGCCTAAGCATTATAGAACTGAAAAGTCCATATGCAAAAAAAGTTGTATTAGAGTACTGGCATTATGAATTATTCTTATTTAAGAATTTATTTAATGGCAGGTTATCTATTTTTAATAATGTTCAGATCACTGTAGAAAATACATATAAGTAAAAAGAAAATGTGTTAAAAATCATCCAGAACCTCATTCCCAAGAGCTATTACTTTTAAACTTTTGAGATTGATAATGGTTACATATACTCTATTGTTTAACAAAATTAGATTGTTTATTTCAGCTTGCAAACATCTCAGTTTCCTCTCAACCAATTATCACGAACTTCTTTTGATGGCATAGAATATATTTCAAAGACATTTTTTTAAAACTGCTAGTTAGTATTTTATTATATGGATAGCTTACACCCAACTCAACCCATTCTCTTGTGAGGCTACCTGTTTCTAATATTTTAATTTTCTATAAAGTGATGTAATGACCACCCTTATGGCTAAATCTCTGCACATAACTTTATTTTTTTATAAATTCTTAAAAATGAAATTTATTAAAAAAAAAACTGGGATCCCTGGGTGGCGCAGCGGTTTGGTGCCTGCCTTTGGCCCAGGGTGCGATCCTGGAGACCTGGGATCGAGTCCCACGTCAGGCTCCCGGTGCATGGAGCCTGCCTCTCCCTCTGCCTGTGTCTCTGCCTCTCTCTCTCTCTCTCTCTCTCTCTGTGATTATCATAAATAAATAAAAATTAAAAAAAAATTTAAAAAAGTGAAATTTATGCGTCACATATATTAAGTATTTAAAACAACTTGGATATACACTGCCAACCTGCTCTGTAGTTCTGAGTTGTAGCAATTAACTTCTTGCCACTAAGAGATATGTAGGAATATAGATTCTTGAATGCTTGTTAATTTGGGGTTTCAAATTGTTTCCTCCCTCCCTTCGTTCATTTGTTCCTTTCTTCCTTTTCTTTACTTTTTAACTTGATAAGAAAAGTAGCATTATATGACTATTTCCATCAGTATTTCTTGAATTATTAATGATGAATATGTGAAATATTTGTGTCTGTTTATGGCCTTTTGTTCAGTTGTTTCTTGAAGCACATGTTCAGAAGCACATGTTGGATTTTACTCTTGGCTTTGCCATTTACAAGCTGTATAATGGACTTCTATATCATGTAACCTAAGTACTACCTGAAAACACTAAAACAACTTAACTAAAATAAGAAACATAAAAATATTTCTCAAATATTCCCGTGAGTTAAGCAAAAAAGTAAGGAATTCTGACAAAATTAAGTGAAGACTGATATGCAGAGTGGTAAGGCAAGCACTTAAATTGTTTTTTTACCTTGAGAATACATATGTGAAGTAGCTGAAACTGAGTATTAATTTTTGTGGCCTCAAAAGGTAGGGCATTCAACAGCAGACTCCATATAGTGCTGCTACCATAAAGTCAGGATAACAGTAAACTGCAGGTGCCTGGGTGGCTTAGTCAGTTGGACATCAGCCTTTGGCTAAGGTCATGATCCTAGGGCCCTGGGATGGAGCCCCATGTTGGGTTCTCTGCTTGGCGGGGAGCCTGCTTCTTCCCCTCTCTCTGCCTGCCACTCTTCCTACTTGTGTGCACTTTCTCTCTCTTTGTCAAATAAATAAATAAAATCTAAAATAAAGAAAGAGTAAACTAGACAAGATAATGATGATCATCATAGTAATAGTAAACACATATAGAACTTACTGTGTTCTAAGTGCTTCAAAGATATTAACTCATTTATTCCTCATAAAAACCATTAGAAAGGCCCCATTATAACCTTTTCTAAAAGGTCAAGACAGTGAAGACCAGAAAGCTTAATGATAATTTGTTCATGGTTAGTAGAGCCAAAATGTATCAAATAGTCTTGGTTCTAGACACTGCTCTTAAGCACTCTGCCATACTAATCCCCTCACTCTTATCTAGAGGAAAGGCAAGGGAAATTGTCTATACAGAACTCTGGCATTGAGGAGATGAGAAATAAAAGTCACCTCTGAAAATTTGCAACCATAAGCTAACTTTCACTGAGGTCTGCAGTTTGGAGAAGCACTATTATTTTGCTTCATAAAAACTCTGGCCAAGAATTTAAACTGGGCCTCTACTGGGGGTATCATACTAATAGTATTCTCAGGCATCTGATGGAAATAAAGCTAAACCTTGAATAATCCACTTTCATCACAGGTAGTCCAAAATTTCAAAAATAATCACTTAAATACATAAAAACAAAGCACTGTATTGTAAAACATACAAAAATATTTCTCAGAATCATTACTAAAAAATTTCTGGGTGTTAGAATTACTATACACACAATATAAATATGTTTCAAGAAATAAAACTAACATTATAATAACATGAATTCTGAATAAAAGAGAGAAAACAAAATTTTTAAACATGCCAAACAAGAAGCACGAGGTAGGCTCTGTCAGTTAAGCATCCAACTCTTGGTTTTGGCTCAGGTCATAATCTCAGGTACTGGGATTGAGCTTGGTTGTTGGCCTCCTCCCTCAGTGGGGAGCCTGCTTGAAGACTTTCTCCTTCTGCCCCTCATACCATTCATACACTCTCTCTAGAATAAATCTTTAAAAATAAAAATGCAAAGTATGATAATCCAATCGAAGGAAAAAAATCAACCAGTAATTTAGACAATAATTTTAATATAACTGAAAAGAGAATTAGAAAATTGGAACAGGAAATGAGTATCATGTCAAATGTAGTCCTGACAGGTAAAGAGACATGGGAAATATCGTGAAAAGATCTAACATGTACCTGAACTGGAGTTCTAACAAAAAGAGAAGGAAGTGGAGGCTATGCTAGAAGAGTAAAACTATAGAAAATACAAGAAGAAAATATCCCAAAAGCAAACAAAGAAAAAATAAATTACATTCAAAGGACTGACAGACCAATAATTAAATTTTTGAAAAAAATAGTAGAGGCCAGTAGACAGTGAAATAATACCTTCTATGGGCTAAAGGAAATTCTCCAGTAACCTAGAATTCTATATTCAAAAATATTCCTAACAGTGAGAATGAAATAAGGTCATTTAGAGATAAAGACTAAGAAGCTTTAACATTCTTATATCTTCACTGAATATACTTTCAAGCAAAGGAAAATAATCCCCAATGGAAGATCTGAAATGCCAGAGAATTGATGAGGCAAAAATAGTTGTAAATATGAGCAACACTAACATTATAAAACAATGATATTTCTTATAGAAATAAAAATGGCATAATATATAAAATAAAAATATATAAGCTGGGAAAAGGTGAACAGAGTTAAAATGTTCCTTTTAAAAATATTTATTTGAGAGAGAGAGAGAATGGGCATGTGTGTGGGAGTAGTCAGAGGAAGAGAGAGAGAATCTCAAGCAGACTCCTCGCTAAGCTTTAGCTTGATGCAGAGCATGATCCCATGACCCTAAGATCATGACCTGAGCTGAAACCAATACTTGGACACTTAACTGACTGAGCCACCCAGGCACCCTAAAATGTTCTCTTTTAAGGCCTTTCTTTTTTGTTTGAGCAGAGATTAAGGGTATGCATGTTATTTGAAATGACATCTGATAACATTTTGGGGGTAACCAAGTAAAAGCAGAGAGTATGACTTCCAAACTAGTAGAACCGTAACAATAATAACAAAATAATGAGAACAAAAATAATGAAGTATACAAAAAGGCAATAAAGGGTAGAAAAAGAAACAAAGAAACAAAGAAATGGTGGGAAAATAAAACTCCAAAATACATGGTAAGAATAAACCCAAATATATTAATAACTACAATAAATGTAAATGGACTGTATGTTCCAATTAAAGATAAAAATTGTCAAGTTGCATTCAAGATTATTTTAAGCTATATTGTTTTCTTTATTTTAAGATACATAACATAAAGAAAAGTATAAGTAGAAAAATACAGTAACAGCAAATATTACTAAAAATTAATATCAATCAAAATGTACTCTCAGGCAAAAAACCAAACTAGAAATAAAAGTACCAATTTTAAATGATAAAAGGTTTAATTCTCCAGGATGACATATCAATATCCAATTTATATGCAACTAATAACATAATCTCAAAATAGGTGAAGCAAAACTTGACAAGAGAACTAAATGCTAAAGCTTTTTAATATAGCTTAGTAACTGAAAGGTCAAGAATATAATGTCATAAGAACATAGAATATTTGAATCAGAGAAAGATAATTACCATATATCACTCATATATGTAATTTAAGAAACAAAACAGAGAAGCATAGAGAAAGAGAGGGAATAAAGCAAGACAAAAATCAGAGAGGTAGACAAACCGAGAAGACTCTTAACCCCAGGAAACTGACTGAGGGTTGCTGGAGGGGAGGCAGGTTGAGGGATAGGGTAATGGATGATGTACATTAAGGAGGGAACATGATGTAATGAGCACTGGGTATTATATGCAAAAGATGAATCACTATACTCTACCTCAAACTAATAATACATTATATGTTAATTAACTGAATATAAATTGAATTTAAAAAATTAAACTGAACAAAAGACAAAAAACAACACAGAAGACTTGAACAATTACCTTTATCTAATGGACATAAATATAAAATGGCAGCAATAATTGTAGAATACACATTTTCAAGTACATTTCCAAAACAGAACATTTCAAAAACCTGACCACACACTAGGCCACAAAAGCAAGGTTCAGAAACTTATAAATAATTGACATTATACAAACCACATTCCCTAACTAAATAAGATTAAGATAGAATTTAATAAAATAGTTCTAAATAACTCAAAATGGAAATTAGCTCTAAATATTCAGAATTAAATAACAAAAAACTAATATGAAAAGTATATATAGCAATAGCAATAATTGTCGAAGATTTTATAACCTTAAATACCTACCATGGAAAAGAAGGATGAAAATTAGTGATATGAGAATCCAATAAAATGATTTTGATAAGAGAAATATAATAAACTTTAAAAAAGCAGAAGAGTCAATTATAACTCAATAAAAATTTTAAAAATGCAGATGATAAATAATTAAAAGAAATTGATGAAAATAAAAATAAAATAGACTTGATAGCAAAATTAAAGTTGACTGAAAAGCCTGTTCAAACTGCAAACATCTGGAGAGATTTAGCAATAATAAAAAAGGAAGGAAAAAAAGAAAGAAAAGGAGGAAGGCACATGTAAAAATAGCTATTAACAGAAACTACATAACTATAGATGCTTATGACATTAAAGTCATAAAAGGATATTATAACAGTTTCATGCCAATGCATCTGAAAACAGATGAAATGAACAAACTTCTGGGAAAATATACCTTACTGACACTGATTCAAGTTCAAATAGAAAAATCTGAACAATACTACTAAAGAAATGGAATCAATAGTAAAAATCCTCCCACAAATTAAATGCCAGGCCTGGCTGTACAATCTAAGGGGTTTTTTTTGTTTTGTTTTGTTTTTGTGTTTTTAAAGATTTATTTATTTATTTTTATTTATGATAGACAGAAAGAGGCAGAGACACAGGAGGAGGAGAAGCAGGCTCCATGCCGGGAGCCCGACGTGGGACTCGATCCCGGGACTCCAGGGTCGCGCCCCGGGTCAAAGGCAGGCACCAAACCGCTGAGCCACCCAGGGATTCCTCTAAGGTTTTCATTTCTATGAATCTTAGTTTATCTAATTATAAAATGTGATATTATAATATACCATTATATTATTTCATAACTACTATACTATCTCATAAGCATTTAATTTCAGGATTATATTAAAGAGTGTATGAAGGAAATTTCCAAACACTAAAATGTTATAAAAAACTATATTATTTATCTAATTTTGGATTTAAGTCAGGAAATTTATAACTAAAAATAGATACATTCCAAAGAATCCACCAAAAAGTCAAGTTTCCACCATAAGGCAAATCTTATTTTGCTACTGTATCCACTAAATAACTAAGGGCATATTCTTTGGGAGGAAAACTGGCCACAAAATAATACAACTGCAAATTAAGAATACTGAAGAAACTTTAAATTCATGTTTTTAAAAAGTCACTATTGTGTCTTAAGAGCTAAGTTATTTTACTGCAATAGGCTTAAGAGCTAAAACACAAAAATAATATTGCAGGATGGGAAGAAATGCATAACAATGACACTATTTCAAATGTTTCATGTGTAACGAACGAGTTAACTTTTTTTTTCCTCCGAAACACAGTCTTCTATGAATGTGTGCTTCATAAAATACCCGTAGATCTATTCATATTCATTTTTTTCTCGTATGCATTCATTTAACAAAGCTGTTAGTGCTTACCAAGTTACAGGCACAGGATTAGTTGCTGAGGATAAAAAGACGAAAAACAGTGAGGGTTACAACAATTTTACAGTCTAGTGAGAGGAAGAGAGAAAGTACCTAGAGTATTATAGATGTTCACAGAGGAGGTACACTTAATGCAAAATGAAGAGATCAGAAAATATTTCCTAAAGGGACTAGAAGTCATATATTATAACCACAGACGAAATTAGAGTTAGCCATGGGAAAGAGAGGAGCTGCATGGCTATTCCAGAAGAAGGGATCTCAGGCCACTGCTGTCACTACTCCTATTTCTTCCTACAACCTCATCACACATATATGTTATAGTACATTGGTCAAGCATGGTGCCTGCAATAAAAATTATTTCATAAAGAATAGGGTTTTAAATTTACTGCTGAATGATGTTAACAATGGGTTTTAATGATACGAGCTATATAATGTATTAAAATTATTTTAACTCTTGACAAGACACCTTAAACTTATTTTGAAATCAAACTTAAGAGATCTAAGTTTGACCAAAATATGATGAAATTTTAAAAATACTGCTCATCTTCTTTCATTTTTCCATGCACTGTGATAGCTAGAAATTATAAGAAGTCAAGAAATCTATGATGGGATAGGAAAATGGGTCATATTTCTTTCTGGTCCAGAAACAAAGAAAGGGCACTTCATTGAATTGGGCTGACTTTCCCAACTAATCCATCCACTAACTTGCCACTTTAGCATGTAGCATGTTATCACAACATCAATAGGTTATATAGCTTCCTAAAAAGATTCTCCTAACTAAGGCCAGTATCCTGGTTCTTCCTCCAGCAGTGACTGGCTTTGGGGAATGTTTTTTATACCACTATTTCTATCTTAACTTTTCTATGATTCCTGTAATGTTTATCCATGAGCCACTATATTAAATACTAAAATATTTCCAAGGCTGCAATGTTTTCAATTACATTAATTTTGATCTCTTTAAGAAATGCAACCCCACTGTTAGGGATATATGTTACTCCAAAGAGGAGAAAAAGTCACTGATGGAAAGCAAAATAATGGAAAGAAAGCAGTAAGTAGCAGCACAGCTGGGGTTGTGTTTGGCTTTGGTACAATAAAGAAAAACATAATACAAGTGGATAATGTACTTTTTATTTTCTTCATGCTGCCTACATGGATATGTGAGGAATTTATTCTAAGGCAACAGTTTGATTTCTCACAGAATGTTATATTTTCTTACAGGCATCTTTTTATGTTCTGATTAAATTTTTCCATCTATCTTTTCTTGGTGAGCTGGAATGTTGTGGTCTTATTCAACATAATAAATTAAGTTCTTTACAGTTTCTTTTGTATACAATTTTTGGTCATAAAAAAGACCTTAAAAATTTGATCTGGCAATAAACAGACTGTGCTCCTAGTAGGGCCAATGTTCTTGCTCTTGTAAGCCTTCCACTGCTCCTGCAAAAGTCCTATTATATAAACAATCCAGATTTATATACATATCTAGCTGAATAAAACAAGCAATGTAATTCTGATCATTCACATAAATATTATACCAAAAATCAAATATTCACCTAAGAAATGTGTAGAGAAACTAAAGGCAGTGAAAACAACAACAACAACAACAACAACCCTGAAAGAACACAGCATTTGGACTTAGACCTGGCTTAGAATCTTACTGTCACCACTATGTAACAGCTGTGTAATAGAAAGCTATTTCATTTCTTCTAGCCTTTTTCTTTCTTTACTGTGAAATAGAGAAAATAATACATACTATTTTGAGGATTAAATGAGGTAACAAATGTACAGCACCCAGTGAAAATAGTGGACACCACAATTTTTCAACTCAACTTTTTATCAAAGTAGACTGGTCGGAACGTGTTTTTTATGGCAGAGATTGTCTGAAATTTGGCTAAGGAAGTGAAACCAATACTGTGCTTACTTCACACCCAGCTCATCCTTGTTCATACTATATTTCTGATGCAAAAGAAGGAAGGCATGATGTTTTAAACCTATCCCTTCAATTTAATTGACTTTCCTGCAGCATTTTATCTATCTATCTATCTATCTATCTATCTATCTATCTATCTATCATCTATCATCTATCTATTAAAAGTAGGCTCCATGGGATCCCTGGGTGGCACAGCGGTTTAGCGCCTGCCTTTCGCTCAGGGTGTGATCTTGGAGACCCGGGATCGAATCCCATGTCGGGCTCCTGGTGCATGGAGCCTGCTTCTCCCTCTGCCTGTGTCTCTGCCTCTCTCTCTCTCTCTCTCTCTGTGACTATCATAAACAAATAAATAAATAATTTAAATTCTGAAAAAAAAATAAAAGTAGGCTCCATGCTGGGTGTGGAGCCCAATGCAGGGCTTGAACTCACAACCCTGAGATCAAGACATGAGCTGAGATTAAGAATTGCATGTTTAACCGACTGAGCCACCCAGGTGCCCATTCCTGGATCATTTTATTTTATTTTTAAGATTTTACTTATTCATTTATTTAAGAGAGAAGGAGAGCAGAGGCGGGGGGGTGGGGGGGAGAGACACTCTGCGCTGAGCATGGAGCCCGAGGCAGGGCTCCATCTCATAACCCTGAGATCATGACCTGAGCCAAAATCAAAAGTGACTGAGCCACCCATGCACTCCTCTTGGGTCATTTTAAATTAGAATATGCAGGGCAGCCCGGGTGGCTCAGGGGTTTAGTCCTGCCTTTGGCCCAGTACCTGATCCTGGAAACCTGGGATCGAGTCCCACATTGGGCTCCCTGCATGAAGCCTGCTTCTACCTCTGCCTGTTTCTCTGCCTCTCTCTCCCTCTCTGTGAATCTCATGAATAAATAAATAAATAATCTTTTAAAATAAATAAATAAATAAATAAATTAGAAGATGCAGTGGATGGTTAAGACAGGGAAGTGAAATAAGAAAGGGGTTATTTGGACTTATTATATATCTATATAGAGACTGTTCAATCTATTTGCATATATATATATCCATGTATGTGTGCACATGTGTAGGCACACACACACATCTTGCACATAAACAATTATGTGCATGAGAAATTCAGGATCAATCAAAGAAAAAACCCAGAAATGTAATGAGTTGTAGTTTTAACTTTAATATCTATTTTTAGTGAGAGAACACAATTTTTTGAAGTTTAGTATTCTTTTTTACTGAGTATGCAGTATAGTGCAAGGAAATGAGGTTAAAAAAACCAAACTCGAAACTGTCTTACCTAGCTAAAAGACTTAAAAAGACAATAAGGTACTACTGAAGTTTCTTTATATCTAAAATTGTTTTAGGTTCTGAAAAGATGTTCATTTAATTACATTTATTTATATGTCTATGGTGACAACACACAAGCAGCATAGTTTTATCACTTTTAATTAAAAATCTTTGTTTTCCAATGGAATCGTATAATTTTCTTAGTACTACTTCTAGCCTTCTTTCTGCCTTTGTAACTAGTGAACAAGATGGGGCTACTAACATTTATAAAATGCCTCAAAAATAATATCAAAGATATCATGGATAAATAACCACACGTAAGGTATAAAGGACAATTAGTGACTGTTGGTAGAACAGTGGAACATAGATTTGTTCTTATTTTTGAACATTCTTAAGTGAGGAGAGTATAAGACTATTCTTTCCAAAGATGCTAATCAATCAATCCCTTCCCATATTCTCTTCTTACAATATGACACTCTTCCTCCCAGTGAGAGGTAGGTTCTATCCCCCTTCCCTTGAACATGGGTAAAGGCCTAAGACCGACGACTGCAACAGATACACTCTGATCAAGATCATGTTATATAATTTCTGAGGCTAGGTTATAAAAAGGATAAAACTTCCACCTAGTTTTCTTCCTGACATAATTGCTGCTGAATCTTGGTTACCATGCTGTGAGGAAGCTCAAACTAGCCTGTGAGGGAGACCATACAGAGAAGCCCTTTTGGAGAAGAATTAAATCCCCCAGGCAATAGCCAGAAACAACCCTTAGGTGAATGAACAATAATGCAAATGATTTTAGCCCTCGTAGACTGTCAGTCCCAAAGTTGAGATTCCAAATATGGAACTGGGACAAAGCATCCCCACTGTGCCCTGTCTGAAATCCTAATCCAGAATCTGTGAGTGTAATAAATGGTCATTCTGTGCCACTGAGTAACTTTATATGCAGCATAACTGGAACAGATGTTTCTATAGACACAAGTTTGAGACCCTGACATTTGAGGACTATATGTAGAGGTTTATTTTGCTTATGATGATGTTAGACTAGGGAAGACAAGGGGGGCTAACATTAGGTCTAATTTTCATAGTCAGCATATGACTGTTTGTTTTCTCTTGTGTTAAGAACATTCTACTCTAACTCCCCTAAACCTGAACATTTATCCCTGCAGTGACCTGACACTCACTCTGATCTTCACTCGGCAAATTCCTACTCTCCTTAAAGATCTTATGTCTCCTATGAAACATCACATTCTACCAGAAGATGCATCTAACTGCTAAGGAATGGGTTTGCGTGCCTTCTGTGAGATTATAGTGATTTTATCATATATATATATATATTATATCCCAGTTGTTTAATTATGTGTTTACCCATTAGCCTGTAAGCTCCTTGAGGGCATATATGCTCTTACTATTGCATACCAAGCATGAAATAGTGCAGCATGATCAATAAATAGCAGTTCACTGGAAGAATTAATGCTCTTTTCTACCTCAACTCTGCTGTCAAAGAAAATGGACTGAAAGAGAAGACCTTGGAAAATTGGAAGAAGTAGATATTGAGAAATTGCAGTAAGTCAGATAGAAATAAATAAAGATACACTGAAGTTAGCAACTTTGCCAATGAGTCTTTCTAATTCAGGGCACCCCCAGAATACCAAAGGCATCATATCTGATGAATATCAGAGGTAAAACAGTTTCCATTCTGGTTCCAGAAAATTTTGCCAATCCGACACAGTTCTCCCTCTGTTCCTGTCTCCGCTGACACTCTCTCTCTCACTTCCTCATGTTACCCTAGTCTATAGACTCTTGATAACCTCCAGAAATCCAAAATCTCCTAATTTATCCAGATTTGTCATTATAAATGCTCTATACTTATGATCACACACCTGGTAGGATTCAAGACAATATGGATTTCATTTTTTTCTCTCCATTAAGCTAAACCTCAATCTACATGAAATAATATTATAAAAACAATCACATAAACACATTCACAAATCAACAAAATAAGATGGATTCCATTTTTTTTGGAAAGAAAATAAGTACATTTAACTAACGATTCCAAAATTACTCTTTCCAGTTCTTGGAAGTTTTTACTTCCATTCCTTAATACTGATTTAAACTTACTGATTTAATACTGATTTAAACTAACTGATTTCATTATAACAATTAACTCTAGAGTGCAAATCACTTTATCCCTCCCTAGGGTTATCAACAAGAGATGAGGGACTTGTTTACCTAAATGAAACACCTACAATAGATGTGAATAATTACTTCTGAGTTAAGAAGGTCTGTCAGTATTCTTGTCTACTCTTGGTATTCTATACAAAAAGTTTCCCAGGAAGTACAAACCCATGCTTTTTTCCATGTTCCTATATTTCCCTCTCTTCCTTATCTATGCAGTAACTTCCTCTTCAAAAACTCCTTTCATAAATTGTTCTCTGGCAATTGGTTCAAAGGTTTTCCTTCCTATCCAAATATTGCAATCAATCAGAAAAGCTTCAGTGTGCTATATGAATGACCCCATACTTACCTTCCATTTCTTGTCTTTTCTTAGTGATTCAATCACTTCCATAGGCATGCCCATATGCCATACTGCTATACTCTCAAAATAATACATTCAGACATTTTACTCTGACCATGACCTCCCTATCCAGCATTCTCTTCTAATTACAATCCAATATATAGATTCTCAAGGCAAGTAATCTCCAAAGTGGGATGTGCAGTATGATATAAGCTTATATGAGGTATATTAGCATAGAGATAAATATACATATATACATTGCTGGTATGTTTTAAAAAACTGGTTACTTTCAGAGACTTTCTCTTTATCTACTTTTTGTCCTTTCTCTTCATTCCCTTTCCTACTCTGCTTTTATCACACTGTTCATCACTTCAACCACTTGCCTGTCAATATTTTCAAATCTCCTGCCCTCTGTCTTTCCATTGTATCTGGGTTCTGAGTGCTTTGAGAGAATAATGACAAAATATAAAACTCTACAGATAGTGGCCACCATAGATCCTTGGTCAGCATCCTTTGGGTCCCAGTGATGTCAAGTTACCTTATTAGCTAGCTTTCCTTACTTAGCTCTCTATTCCTCCACAGTGATTATCTCAAATATTAATCACTTCTCTAAAAACTCTATCCATATCATGTCTTCCCTCACTCCTAGCAGATGATATAGAGTGCTGGTTAACAGAAAAAAATAATTGTCTTCAGATGAGATGAGAATTCAACTCCCTCAATTTTCTACCACCAATGCTAAAAACACAGATTTCCAATTCTCCCCTTCTCTTAGAATATAAAGGTATTTCTCTTCTTGTGCTATGCTTTTCTAGTCCCACTCCCCTCCCTGTTTATCCTTTTTTTAAATTTTTTTTTTAAATTTATTTATGATAGTCACAGAGAGAGAGAGAGAGAGAGAGAGGCAGAGACATAGGCAGAGGGAGAAGCAGGCTCCATGCACCGGGAGCCTGATGTGGGATTCGATCCCGGGTCTCCAGGATCGCGCCCCGGGCCAAAGGCAGGTGCCAAACCGCTGCGCCACCCAGGGATCCTAAAAAATTATTTATTTATTTATTCATGAGACACACACACAGAGAGAGAGAGAGAGAGAGAGAGAGAGGCAGAGACACAGGCAGAGGGAGAAGCAGGCTCCATGCAGGGAGCCCGACGTGGGACTCGATCCCAGGTCTCCAGGATCATGCCCTGGGCCGAAGGCAGGCGCTAAACCGCTGAGCCACCCAGGGATCCCTGTTTATCCTTTCTGATATTAATTTGTTCATCTCTCCACAGCCTTAGCAGTTCAACTTAAGTTTCTCCCATTATAAAAAGAGTCCTCCAACCTCAAATTCTCTCCAGCTACTATGCTCTTTTTCCTCTTTAGTCTTTTACAATCAAACTCCATGAAAGAGGGGAAACATCAAGTCTCCTTTTCTCTACCACTCACTTTACAAATTATAGCAGCTAGGCTTCCATGACCATTATTTCAAATCATTAATTCATATTCATATTGGCAAATCCAATGATACGTTTTGATCACTATTCTTCAAAACATTTCAGCAATTCTAACTCAGCTCATTCTTCAAAATTTGTCTTTCTTTGGCTTGAGACAACAGATAGTTTTCATCCTATCTCACTATTAGTCACCTTAGTGTTCTCTTTGTTCTCTGGCTAACCCTACATATATGGTTCTCAACCTTGGCTGTGTATTAAAATCACCAAGGAAGGGATGTCTGGGTGGCTCAGTGGTTGAGCATCTGCCTTTGGGCGTGATCAGGGCGTGATCCTGGGGTCCTGGGATAAAGTTCTGGAATTGGGCTCCCTAAGGAGAGCCTGCTTCTCCCCTCTGCCTGTGTCTCTGCCTCTGTCTCTCATGAATAAATAAAATCTTAAAAAAAAGTCACCAAGGAGGCTTTTGAAATATAGGATATTGAGGACACACTGAGATAAAGGAAATCACAATCTCTGGAGTGTGGAGACCAGGTACCATGTTTTCAGAAAGCTCATCATTTCAGATGTACTGTGAAAGTAAGAACCTCTGTCTTAAATCTTGTCTGCAGGGCTCTGCCATAGGCCCTCTTCTCTTCTTACAGTATGCATTAGCTGTACACAAACTTACCTACTCTTGCAGCTTCAGTTATGATCTATATCCTGATAAATTCCAAATCTGTATCTTCAGCTCAGATCTCTCTTCTGATCACAAGACTGATGTATTCAACCCTTTGTTTGGACATAAAGACTTTTATGTCTTGTATGTCTCAAACTCAACGTGTTCCATACTGAACCAATCACTCTCCATCCCACATATAACCTACTCCACATAATTGCCCACCCAACAAACACTAAACTCCAACAATTATACTTCTTAAATATCCCCCCAACTTATTTCTTTCCTCCCTTTTCGTATACAGGTCACCATCATTGCTTAACTGGACTGATTCTAGAGCTTCTCAACTGGCCTTCCACCTGTGAGTTTCCTCTCCTCCAATCTACACACTTCACTGCAACCAGAATGATCTTTCTAAAATGCAAAGTTTATTACATTACTCACATTACTTTGTCATGCTCTAAACCTTGCAGTGGCTTGTCATTGCCTTCAGAATAAAATACCTTAACACAGCTTATAAAGTCCTTTATGACTGAGCCCCTGCTTGTCCTCCCCCCACATTCAACGTTCAAGCACTACATTTTTAGTACTTAGAAGAGTCATCCTTCTCTCTCCTCTAGGCAGTGACACAAAATTTTGTCTACATGAAATAAACCTATCTCTTTCCAGGTCTAGCTAACTACTTATTTTTCAGGTCTCAATTTAGATGCCACAGCTTCTAGGAAAGCCTTTCCTGACTTGCTCAATTAGTGGTAAACACCAATGGCAAAGCTGGTGCTCAACAAATAGTCAAATGTAGCTCTTCTGCATTTTCTACATTTCTAGTTAGGTTGGAGGAATGAATCTGATTTCTGGCCAGTAAGATGAGGAGGACAGAGATAAATCACTTATAGGACTGTTCTTAAAAATGTCGGGGGTGGGAGGGATGGCGCCTGGGTGGCTCAGTCAGTTAAGGGTCTGCCTTTGGCTCAGGTCATGATCCCAGGGTCTTGGGATCAAGCCCTGTCAGGGCCCCCTCCTCAGTCTGCTGGTCTTTCTCTCTATCTGTCCCTCCGCCCTACCTGTGCTCTCTCTCTCTCTCTCTCTAGTCTATCAAATAAATAGAATCTTAAAAAATGTCAAGAGGGAATCTTCAGGTCTCTCTTTCACTGTCATGACAACTGAAAAAGCCATTTTCCACTTATGGAGATTTCTGGTTTAATTTGTGAGCAAGTTTGGCCTAGCATACCCATACTAATAACAATCAGAGCTTCAGTTTCTATCCTTGTTCAACTTATATTTTGAATAATTTCTCCCATATTTTAAAAGTCTCACTTTCTTTTATCCTATAGTTTCCCCCCAAACTAGAATTTCATCTTTAAATTCTTAGGCCCTTTAGGTATGCCTTGCTAGATGCCTGGAACTGACTAAACATGGAAAATATATATTGATTAACTTTTAATGGTGAAAAAATTGAAGCTATCAATTCCAAAAAAAAAAAGGGTACTTTAGATATTTTATAAGAGATCTGAACAAACAAAATATAAACCCAATTACAGTACAGTTAAAAGAAACGGAAATGGAGACACAGCTTTGACTTTGATAATTCTCTTGCTTCTTTTTTTCTCCATAATTCTCCAAAATTAACTTAAGTTTTGATTCTAAGAACAGTGGAAGCAAGGAAAGCACAAAATCTTGGGGTCAGAAGATCTAAGTTCAAGTTTTGGCTACTTCATTTAGTGGTTGTGTGGCCTTATGTGTATCTCCCTGTATTTCTATCGGTTTTGAAGTATGAGGGGTGCGTCTGTTTCTAAAACAAGGTTTCTCAACCTAATACTATTGACATTTTAAATTGGAAAACTCTTTGTTGTTGGGAGCTGTCCTGTGTACTGTATGATATTTAGTAACTTCCCTAACCTCCACCTACTAGCTGCCAGTAGCAACATCCTGATTCTCTCAGGTGAGAACAATCAAAAATATCTCCAAACATTGCTAAATATGCTCCATGGGGCAAAATCACCCACAGTGGAGAACTACTGTTCTAAAATAAGAACAATACTTTATAATTCTATAGCTTTGTTATTTCAGCAACTTATCCCCTCACATTTTTTCAGGACTCCTAAAAAATTACTAGGTTAAATGTTTATAGTCTGTCTGCAGTATTTCCTTTTCTTTCTCTGTAATTTCCTTTTCCTTCTCTGCTCTCTTGTAATTTGCTTTTAAATAGTCAAAAGCATATCAAAGAAAAAGAAAATGGAAAAGTGTAAATGTTAAACTGATTAGACAATTTATCCTGGGGTAATTAAATATTGATAATATTGCTCTTTTAACTCTTAGCAGTATTTCAATTACTTTTTTCCCCTACTCTCTTTTAGAAGAAAAGAGTACCTCAATTTCCCCTCTCCCACATACATAAGACCACTTAAGGTAGCGTCAGAGCTCAGGGATTCCAATTAACATTGAACACTGCCAACACTGAACATCTAAAACTGCTTCTTCATTCAGAACATTTTTTTTTTCAAGTCTGTTGAAGGTTGCAAGAACACTCCACAAAGAATCTAACTCATAGTAATGAAATTAATTTAAAAATGAATGTTAGGCATACAGACATGTATTACCTATAGTAAGTGATTTATATTATACCACATACTCTCAAAACAGTTTATAAATGTTAACTCGAGAGGTATCTGGGTGGCTTGGTCGGTTAAGTATCTTTTTTTTTTTTAAGATTTTTTTTAAAGATTTTATTTATTTATTCATGAGACACAGATAGAGAGAGGCAGAGACACAGCAGGCTCCATCCATGCAGGGAGCCTGATGTAGGACTCGATCCTGAGCCTCTAGGATCACACCCCGGGGCTGAAGGTGGCGCTAAACCACTGAGCCACCAGGGCTGCCCTCGGTTGTATCTGCCTTCAGCGCAGGTCATGATCCCAGTGTCCTGGGATCAAGCCTGGCATCAAGCTTCCTGCTCCAAGGGGCGCCTGCTTCTCCCTCTCCCTCTGCCTGCTGCTCCCCCTGCGTGTACTCTCTCCCTTTCTCTCTCTGTCAAACAAATAAATAAAATCTTTTTAAAAAATGTTACATCTAATAATTAAGTGTTCCCACCTTTTATAAGAGAGGAATAAATTTTAAGCATCTAAAAATGAGTCTTCAAATAAAAGTCCCTCTTTAAAATACACCTTATATTACTATAGCACCTTAATGGTAAGTAAATCAAACATACTTTTACTTAAATACAGGTTGTATATGTGTAAAGGTATTATGAAACCAACAATATATAGTATGGCAGGGAGTTAACTTTGATTTTACATTCCCTTCAAGACCTACTGTAGAAATAACATAAGGAAGTACTGTAGTTTTAATTTCTAAAGCAATAGATAAAGGGAAAATTTGTTCATTTTCAAATACTTATTTTAAAATGTTATCTTACTATTCACCGTATTCTTTCAGGAATTTTAAAATGAACATTTATAACAAACAACATTTTTCCACCTGTTAAAAAGAGTTGCTGAACCTGGATTTCTTAATTGTGATCCAACATTACATTTTCAAGTGATTAGGCATATACTAGGAGTAATGTCAACCTTTTAACTACATTTAATGAGTAAAGAGCAATCGCTTGCCATAATTTATTCCTTTATTATTTATACCCTGCTAGCTTCCAATAATGATTTAAGATTATTCACCTGGTTTTTTAATATACTGGAGTTATGAGGCAGCACTGTGGGGTAGAAAAAGCACTGCTTTGGAATAAGACACACCTAAGTTTGAATCCTGTTCCTGTGGCATAGTACCCATGAAACTTCAGTCAAGTCACTTATTTTACTCTCTGAATAGCAGATTCTATAGCTATTAAAACTACTAGTTCTAATATCTGATATATAGCTGGTTCGTGCCAGCATTCTATAAGTTGTATTTCTTCTTCAAAAATGCTTAATTGGAGTTGCAGAAAACTAAACATACTGGTTTTCACAGTATTCTCTTCTAGATCAAAAATGTTAAGGCTTTGGTGCTATGCCTGAGAGGAAAAATATCAATATCTCAAAATATAAGTGCAGATGCCATTCTGGATTCATTCTTTTTCTGAACCACATTATGTTACTCATACCACTAAATGTAGTTAAATACTACTTAAAGGGTACATATGAAAATGACAGTGTAAATTAATATTAAGAGATAAAATATAAGTGGGATTTCAAAAATACTTTTTAAAAAAGATTTTATTTATTCATGAGAGACAAAGAGAGACAGAGACAGAGACAGAGACAGAGAGAGAGAGGCAGAGACACAGGCAGAGGAAGAAGTAGGCTCCATGCAGGGAGCCTGATGTGGGACTTGATCCCGGGACTCCAGGATCACACCCTGGGCCGAAGGCAGGCGCTAAACCCCTGAGCCACCCAGGGATCCCTGGGTTTCGAAAATACTTAAAATCCCTGAGTAAACCTTCATATTAGAACAGTGGGTTTCAAATACTCTGTACTGAATTTTCTTTCTAAAGATCTATAGGAGATACTAGACTATACTAATCCTTAGAATTCCAATGTACATCTTCAATCAAGCTATGTCACTAAAAATTTAATTAATTACTCTTTGGTGCAGTTGGTCTCAAAGCAGATTCAAGGAAATTCCAAACTTTAGAAACTAGAAAAATTTATTTTGAAAAATGCTGTTGGAAAAAAATACTTTTGGAAACCACGTCTTACGTTTCTTAAGGAGACAAAATTATGTCTTTAATTCACTGAATCAGCTATATTGACTCTCATTAGTGTTGTACATTTTTGAAATTTCTACATGCATAAAAATTTAAAAATATACTGCTAACAAAATCATGCACAGAAAAAAATACATTTTAAATATGGCAACCTGGCTTAAAAACAAGCAAAACAAAACTGATAATTCTAACAACCGATTGGTACAAAGAAATGTCTAATTCAGTAGTTCTGCATCAGAGTCACTACCTGGAGAGATGTAAAGACTGCAAGGCCCCACCTCCAGAGTTTCTGATTCAGTAGGTCTTGGGAAAGTCCTTGGAATTACATTTCTAACGTATTCCCTGGTGCTGCTGCTTCTGCTGTTGCTGGCAAGTTTAGTAGGCTATGAGAAACACTCTTCCAAATACCCCTAAACCTTTATCATTCCTAGTCTTCTTAATCTGAATAATCTGTTATGCAATTTTCTCAACCCAATTTATTCATTTATTCCTAGAGCGATTTCTTGGCCAGGTTGTTTCAAGGTTCTGTTGTCAATGGAGCTTACAATCTACTGGTAAGAGGGACAATAAATATGAAAACAGGAAAATACTGGATAGTAGTAGGGGGCATAAACAGAATTAAAACAAGGTGATGTGACATGAGTGATTTCTTTAGCTTTGGTGGTGGCTGGAGACTTCTCTGAGTAGTTAACATTTAAGCTGAGACCTGACTAACAAGATCCAGTCATGGAAAGACTGAAAGCAAGAACATTCTAGGCAGAAGAAACCTGTGTAAATGTATTAAAGGAGGAATAAATTTGGTGTGTCAAGACAGGTTAATTTGGATTACACATTAGGGTGGACAGACAGTCAGAAGTCAAATCAATACTGTAGGGTCATTTGGGCCAGGGTAAAAAATCCGGAGAGCTCCCATACACCATACTGAAAAAGTCTGCCATTAAAATACAAACAATGAATATGGCATTTAATCTCTTGGCACTGTATCTGTATCCTAAAAATAACAGAATACACTTCTAATTGGTCAAAGGATCATGCCCATAGCAGTAGCCATGGTTTAAGGAATTTAGAGTAGTTTCAAAAAAAAAGTCAGAAGTTCAGAAGGCTTTGTTATTTATTAGCCTTAGTTATTTAATCAAGGCATGGTAGTCTTCAGTTTTCTGGATCTTGGTTTCCTCCATTGTTAAAAGAGAATAAGTATCTCTACGAATTATTATGAATATTAAACAGGATAATGAATACCCAATAATTACTTGTTATTTTGTGAGTACTTCATAAACAGAACTATAAAAATGTTATTCCAAATCAATCTCTTCTGCTCTTTCAGATATATTACTCAGCCAAAACAATGAAAGAACGATTGAAACATGCTAGGTTTTCATGAAAACTCTCTTTTGTATCTGAATTCTCATAACTTCAATTTCCCAATGATTCCCATGTATGTGTCCATATCTGAGTTTTAAATACACTTGTACAATAAACCTAAGAATAATAAGTATGTATTTTATTTTATTTATTTATTTTTTAAAGATTTATCCATTTATTTATTCAGAGAGAGCGAAAGAGAGGCAGAGACACAGGCAGAGAGAGAAGCAGGCTCCATGCAGGGAGCCTGACATGGGACTCGATCCTGGGTCTCCAGGATCACACCCCGGGCTGCAGGCGGCGCTAAACTGCTGCGCCACCGGGGCTGCCCTAAGTATGTATTTTAAATCAACATATACAGGGGATCCCTGGGTGGCTCAGCGGTTTAGCGCCTGCCTTTGGCCCAGGGCATGATCCTGGAGACCCGGGATCGAGCCCCGCGTCGGGCTCCTGGCCTGGAGCCTGCTTCTCCCTCTGCCTGTGTCTCTGCGCCTCTCTCTATGTCTATCATGAATAAATAAATAAAATCTTTAAAAAAAAATAAATCAACATATACAAATCTACACGCCAAGTAAGTGTTGCTCCATTCAAGTACAGGATTACAGAGCTACAATTGTTGCAAATAACTGAACCTCTTATTCTAGAACTAGTGTGAGAATCAATTTAAAAGACCCCCCAAAAGTCTGTTTTTTAGCTTTCACTTGTTTTTGACCAAGAAGTAATAAACAAAACACAAAACCTTCCTCATTAGACATTACTCAGAAAGAGTTGTCTGTAAATTCTAAATTAACTCTCAAAAAGTGACTAATAATACAGATAACATTCAAAATAACGGCACAGACTGTGAAGGCAAACTAAGGAGTTCCAAAAGTAGTTATGCAAAAGCAGTAGCACTGAAATAAGTGCATAGCCTCCCCTGTAATTACTTTCTAAGAAAAGACACTTGCTTGCATGGATGGTTTCTAGGATATTTGTTTAAAAGCAATCTACCAATGTTTGCATTATTTGCATGTGGGTAGCCTGGAGTGAAAGTGAAAGATCATTTACAGGAAAAGTATCCCCCTTAGGAAACTGAATGTCCTATAAACTAATAATCTGCAAGAAAACAAAAGGTCAAAATAGACAAAAGGTCATGCTTCCAGCTTTTCTAACTTCTTGGAAGTAGTACTTCAATATTTTTTCTACCCAGTCTCAGTCACTTAATAGCTCTAACCATCTATCATGTGTTTCTGAGTAAAAACTATTAGCCTTCCTTACAAAAGGAAAATTAAGAGACTTAAAGAAGAGTTAAGTGGTAATTCAAAATTGAAGATAAACGGAAGTGGCAAATAAGAAGGAAGGCAACCTAGTCCCATTACTTCCAAATAAGTAGAAGAACTGTAGATGGTATAAATGAAAAAAGATTTAGGTAGAGCATTTCCTAGAGTCTATAGAAGAACAGAATGCAAAACAATAGTGAAGCTATGAGAAGCAAAACAAAACAAATAAAAAATCAATTCATCCCACTCTGCATCCTGTCAGTTAAGTGAGCCTTTAGCAATAGTCTCAGCCTGTTGGAATTCTCACTCTCATTGTGTGATGGGATAAATGAACCTCAGAAGTCACGTGAATATTGCAGTAGGTGTGTTTTTATGTTTGAGGATGGGGCAGGCTAGGGTAAAGGATATAGGTACATTCTAAAAATATTTTCCATAGAAACATTGCCATAAGATCCATAGAACTGTTAATTTCACATCTTATATACGTAATGGATTCGTTAAAGGGACATAACACCACCAAGCATAATCACCATGTAAAACAGCATTTCTATGATAAACAGATTCTGAGAAAACTGATAAACAGATTAGATACTACCTATATTAGCCTCTTCGGGATGATGAGGCCTATCATTGTTAGCAGTTACTAAAAATGTGACTCCAAGGTCACATGAATAAAACTACTAATGGTCACAATATCTGTCACCCAAAACCCTTAAAGGCCAGCAAAATTTCAGAATTGATGTACATGCACTTCTTTTAATTTTAGAAATTTAAACTAAGAAATATATATACTATATATTTATACTATATATGATGTAACATCTCCAGAAATCACTGGAGCAGCACCTGAGAATCAAACACATTAATATTTCTGTGGTGAAATACAGGAATATTCACATGGGGAAATACAAAGCCTATTAATGGCCTCACATAAATTCAGCTCCAGATTTGGCACCAAATAAGTTAAGTTCAAGTCTAAATTTGCTGCCTGAAGTAAAAATACTTTTACTTAAATTTTTCTTATTAAAAAAGGTGTGGGATTTTCCCTCCTAACTTTTTGAAGCTTTGAGTTACAAATAAGGGACTATGGACACTTATATCAGTATTTGTAAATTCTCTCAACATCTTGCATGGATGATGCATTGTCACCTTTAAAAAAGAAAATCTGGGAGCTTCCTAACTAACTAAAGACTAATTGACAATAGACAAAAAGCTTTAAAAAACCCTTGTAATTGTTCTAGTGCTCAAGGATTCCTGCAAAGGTTTCGAAAGGCTTGAGGTAACGGAGGAGAACAAAGTTTCTCTTGAACTGACTGTTAGAAAATGCCATTATCCAAAATATGAGATTTAGATTAGCCTCTCTGCCACAATCAACAATAATTACTTTAATAATGATAATAATGATGTGGGAAACCTTGCTTTACACTGCCTGCCAACAAAACCTGCCATTCCTTGTTTCCTCACACTCAAGTGGATTGCCCTAAACCTAAGCAAGGTTGCTCAATTCTGGCCTTGTTTCAGTGGTAATAACCTGCTGTGTTGCTTACACAGACAAAATACATTTATGTGGCACAGCAGATGCTATCCCTGTGTCAACTAGCCTAGTAATTCCTTCTTCCTTCTTCCGATTGACCCCTGCTGCACCAATTTCTATCTCTATAGTTGGAATCTACTCACTTCTGCTGTCAGGAGCTTCTCTAACTTCAAATTAGACTCCACCTCTTGTTGTTTAAGAATTTATATTCTCCTTTCTAGAGCAGCTCCTGTTCTGACTGAAGCTCTGTGTTTGCTAAGACCCTCATTTTCTGTAACCTCTCATCAGCCTAAATCAACTTTAATCCTTCATTTCTCTTGGCTTGCCTCATTCTATAACACGGGTAGCAATAAAAGTACTGTTAATTCTCCTGAAAGTATTGGTTTATAGTTATAAAATTTGTCGTCCTTCTATATTTTCTCTTCTTTATAGATGTCCCATCAAACTCCTTAATCAAATAAAATGGAAGCCAATACTTTGAAAAAAGACAAAAATATCAGAATAAACAGTAAAGGACAAATGTAAAGCCAATCAAAAATATTAAGATAACTCTTTGTTATCTTAATCAGTGTCATCCATTGTCACTAACAGTATCAATTTCCAACCAAATAAATAAGGAAAAATTATGGCAACAAGGAAATATTAGTTGGGGATGGATTTGTGGGTAGGGGAGCGGACTGCTTAAGAATGGCAGATAAAGGCCCCAGAAAGAAAAACAAATCAGCCACCATTAGAAGAATTGTAAAAAGATTTTATAAATAGTAACAAGATACCTGTATTTATATAATGGATGTCTTCCAAAGAATTTCATGGTAATGTCGTTTTTAAAGTGAAGATATTTTTCTTAAAAAAAAAAAAACAAGATGAGCTAATAATACAGGATTAGCTTGAATTAGTCTTTAAAGTATATGATATTTGCTTATTGAAGATTTAATTACTTGGTCCTATAAAGAAAAGCAGGATCTAGTAAAGATACTAAAGATATTGTTTTTCATCTGAGACAAAAATTTCAATAGGCCCAAGTTTCCATTGAAAGATCAATGTAGCAATGATGAAAAATATATTTGGAAGTCATTTTTCAAAAAAATGACTCGGAAGTCAACAAACATTGTACTGAAATATTTAAATATGTTTAAACTCTATCTTTTAAGAGGTAGAAAATACGGTAGTCATTACCTTAGATCTGTGTCAAAATTGTTCTCTTTTCAATGGCTATTATAATACGTTATCTTTTGTTTTATATGTTCTTATACTTGGAATTAAACTATAGTTGGGTAAATTTTATAATCCCAACATGGAGGTGAAGCTTCTAGTTATGCATATCACAGAGTTGGTGACATCCCATACGAAAACCAAAGCACACAAAAGATTAAGTAATTTGCCCAATATGAATGGTAAAGCATGTTAGAGATCTTGTTCAATTTCCAGTCCAATGCTTTTAAATACTACATAAATCTATTATTCTAAAACATAAAATTAAGTATTAAATCGCAAAGAAGCAAAATAAAAGAGATTTTATATACTAGTATTTCCATCCAGAAATAAAAGTTTGCTTTGGGCGGGGGTGCAATCTTTATCTAGGGGGAAAAGTCTCCTGGTAGTGAAAATGTGAAGGATATAAAAAATATTTTTTATAAATGATACAATGAATAAAAAAAGAACTATTGAGTAAGGGCAAGGTGAAATAGATGGTCTTAATTAGGATGCTCTATTTCTTATTTTTGTATGAAATACATTAAGCGAATGTATAAAAAATGAACATACTGTGGGACCCAGGAAATTTAACAAAAATCCCCTACCCCTGGACAAGCAGAGCAGGACTGATGCCATTTTATGCTACACCTGCCACCTCCTGTATGATCCCCACATAACCTGCTTACTGTTTAAGGCGCTGTCCCACCCTAGTCAAGCCGCTGGGCACACTCTAATTGGAAATCCGCTCATAACAATGTAACCCTGCTTTGTGCCCGCCAAAACTTCATGCCAATTCTGACCAAAGTAACAGGCCAGCTCAAATGGATACTATAGCGTAAGATGTAATTCAATTGGCCACCTGCGTGTGGACCGACAGGACTGTGCAACTTTCTGTGTATCCCATTGGCCACTGGCCCCTATAAAGCTGCTAGGCCTCTTAGTCTCGGGGTCCAAATCCCTGCTCCGCTGTGTCGGGTACACTTGGACCCAAGCTCGAGCTTGTAAATAAACCCTCGTGTGTTTGCATCGGTGTCGGCTCCTCGGTGGTTTCTCGGATTTGCAATCTTGGGCACAACACATACATAATATACTTCAGAGGAAATCATAAATCATGTCTTTTCATTTTCTCATTTTAAAAACTTTCATTTGTAATAAGGTTGTTTGCTGACTTTCAATTAAGCAGGGATAATGATTTAAAATCATATATAATATTAACATGCAATCTTTTCACAAAAACATTTTCCACTTAATAGTAAATATTTCCCAGTGTCCCAAAAGTCATTGTCTCTTTCATAAACAAAATCAATCAACCCAAAAGTGGCTTTGCAAATACGGTTATATCTTGATTTTTGAAACTAAGATTCCCTGACATTTTAAAGAGCAGAAATATTGGATGGTTAGTAAGAGAAAGGGGAACACAAATCTTACATATTTGACTTTTGATTAATTTCACTAGTAATGGAAATCAGCAATCAGGAGAGAGAACAGAGCTCAGGTTTGGGGAACAAACAGACTTGGATTTGAAATCTCACTTTTTCAATAACTTTGATCAAGTGACTTAACTTCTTTGTGCTTATTTCAACCTCATATGTTTGTTATGAGAATCATAGGAAATAATGCCAATAATGGGCAAGAAGCACAAAACTTAATAAATATTGGTTTTAATTATTTACAAGACTTTTAGAGAGGATAATAACTCATTTTGTTGGAAACATTCCAAATGGTTTTGAAATTGTGACAAAGCTACCAACAAAAAGGTAAGATTATTTTATTCCTTTTTGGGTTGCAAATGTACAGTTTTGTAATAGAAACCTCCTTCCCCTGAATTCACATGCAAATTCAGTAATGGAAGTGTGACAGTTGTAGATGTGTGAGTTTAATGTTTTACGCTTCAACTGGATAGGAAATTCCACAAGGGTTTGGATCATGTTTGTTTACAATTTATCCTAACACCTAGAACAGCTCTGGTACATAGTAGTGACTCAAAAAATATCTGTTAAATGACTGAAAAAATAAGTGAATGTGTTAATGTCAATCAGAAAAGATATAAAAGGGTCAAAAAAGACATAATGAGAAATATAACCATCTAAGATGAAGAATAATCCAGAATGAAATGTTGATGGTCCTGTGCAAATGGCAGAGAATGGAGCAGTTTAGAGAGCCTGTCAGAGCCAAAAGGAATGGACTTGAAAAAACAGGGAGATGGATATATGCTCTAGAAGAGGGAATATACACAGGAGACACTGGATGACAAGAATTGGAAAACTCAGAACTCAAGTAAATGACGTCATTACATAAACGTTCAAGTGGCTCTGGAGAGAGCAGTTTCAGCTTAAAACTATAGAGGTCTAGGACTAAAGACAGAAAAAAAAAATCTCAGAGTCTAAAGGATCCATCAGAAATGCCTCTGAGTTTGCATATGAACTGTGAAATATCTCCTCAAAGAGGAAAGGATGGAAGGACACAACAACCAAAAAAGAATGAGGCTACAGAATAAACGAAAGCAGAAGACTGTTTAAAATTATTTAATAGAATCATGCTGAAATGAATGAAAGGAAATAATGAGTATACTGGTCAGGAGCAAGACTAAATTATTTATCAATTAAATTAATGCAATTATATTCAAAATGAGCAGCTACTGGTCTGTGTTCTAAGATATCAGGAATTCACCCACAAAACTATGAGTTGTGCTGTATTAGGCACTATGTAGGAGAAACAAAAAGATTAAAGTTATGATTCTGGGGATCCCTGGGTGGTGCAGCGGTTCGGCGCCTGCCTTTGGCCCAGGGCGCGATCCTGGAGACCCGGGATCGAATCCCACATCGGGCTCCCGGTGCATGGAGCCTGCTTCTCCCTCTGCCTGTGTCTCTGCCTCTCTCTCTCTCTCTCTGTAACTATCATAAATAAATAATAATAAAAAAAATTTAAAAAAAAATAAAGTTATGATTCTGGGGGTAGGTTGCATCAGATCATTTAAGTATGCATAGTACAATTTGGGGAGGCTTGTGAATGAGGACCACCTTGGATAGTGCTGCAATACAGGGTCCATTTATGGAAAGCAGACCAGGATTATGGGACATACCTATCACCTCTCTGCCCTATCTACTGTACCTCATTCCTCCTTAGAGTCACATCTTTTCCTATGAGTGATAGAGATGTAACTCCTTATCAGCGCTGGTCTTGGTTGGCTCCAAGTTGCTATATACTCCATAGTTCAAGACATCTTTAATCCTTATCAGAAGTTTCATATTCCTCTGGTTATATAGCTAAAACAGGTGGGATGGTGAGGGAATGGAACATAAGTAATTTATATTGGAACTATCTGTACATAATTAACTAGGAGTTCATTGCATACCTCTTTCATTTATTTATTTGCTCATTCAACATACACTTATTAAGCTCCTAGTATGTTCCAGAAATTAATTCTAAATGCTGAGGATACAATAATTTGAAATGACAGACAGAAACTCCATTGTTGCAGTTTTTATTCAAGGTGTTTAGGAGAAAGGGGGTTTGAAGACAATAAGTAAGTTAACATTTATTTTACTCCTTTTACTTTAAAACATATTTGATACTAATTTTGAAAAACTGCCTAGCACCCTGACATTGTGCGCTGCTTCTTATACTGAAATATACTCTAAAGAAAGGATAGTCCTTTTGGGTACACAAATTATCCTTATATTTAAGTGCCTTTGAAACACTTGCCATAATTAGAAGCAGCAAATGCTCTATATTTAATCTTAGCTTCCTGTATTGTATTTTATAAAAACATATTTATTCTTCTCATCATAAAAATAACAACCATATTACAGAAATATTGGAATCTAAAAGAAAAAAGGCCCTAACATTAGTGCCTTAATATGGCATTTTAACATTTTCTTCTAATATTTTTAATGTTTAAATAGTTGTATATTTACATAGTTGCAATCACAATATATAATCTTGACTTTTTGTTTTATTTTAAACATTTTTCATGACTTCATGATTAGATTTAAACTTAGATGCACAAATTAGTAAAAGAACTGCATATGTATTTATCATTCTCCGAGACCACATAAAAACCTTAAGAATGAAACTAAAAAGTCAATTTTAAGTATAAGGAGTCTTTAAATTAATTAGCTGAATACTTAAATCAGCCCAGTACTAAAAATTTTAAGCCTAAACAATGTTAGATTCAAATCTGATGCTACACATTTTTTAAAAAAAGATTATATTTGGCAAAATGTTGTGTTTAGATTACCACAGTTTCCACTTAAGGTTTCCTATTGAATAAAGTGAATGAGAAAATGAGATCATTTTTCAATAATAAATATTTATTTAGCAATTAGTGAAATATCAGGTTCCAAACATATAATTTGGAAGTTCAAAAAACTAAAGAATCACACTTTTTAAAGAAAATAATATTTATCTAAATTAAACTTCTGCTTCTAGCATGACTCAACAGTCCTGATCATTTTTTGAAGTTATCTGTATAAGATATCTTTAAAACTAAATACAGAATACAGTGAATTTCCATATATACTGATTTTACCAAAGAATTATGATTTTAATAAATCTCTTGCATTACATGATATAAATGCCTCAGGTGGACCACAACTTACTTATAAATTTAGTATAGGCCCACCTCAGAGATACTGCAGGTTTGGCTGGAGATGAAAGAAATAGAACAAATATTTCAATAAGGTGAGTCAAATGAATTTTTTGGTTTCCCAGTGCATATAAAAATTATGTCCACACTATACTGTAGTCTATTAAGTGTGCAATCCATTATGTCTAAAAAAATGTACATACCTTAATTAAAAATACTTCTAAGAAATGATAACCATCATCTAAGCTTTCAGGGAGCAGTAATCACTGATTAACATACAAATACAATGACAAAGGTTGAAATGTGTGAGAATTATCAAAATGTGATAAATACACAGAAAAGTGAGAAAATGCTATTGGAAAAATAGCAGCAATAGACTTGCTCAACTCATGGTTGCCATAAATCTTTAATTTGTAAAAAAAACTCAGTATCTGCAAAGTACAAAAAAGCACAGCACGATAAAATGGGTATGCCTGCATATATTATCTGTTGTTTTGAAACATCTGAAAATCACTGATATAAGACAGGTTGAATGTGGCTAGGCCAAACTCAATACCTAAAATGTTTGTGATATAAAGGCAGTGCTTTTGAGATTGGAGGATAGGGCCAAACTATTCACAATTCTGCTGAGATTCCAAGTCAGCCTTTTATGAATTAGAAGTGGCATAAGTAGTAATGAGTAACTTCAGACACATATCAGTTCAATTTTATTTAAAAAATTTTAATGATGTTAATCTGGAAACATATTTCAGTGGATCACTCAAAATAAAGACAGAAAAGCTATACATCAAGATAGATGAGAGATGAGTTAGCAATATTAAACATGATTTTTCTACATACATGTCTAAGAAAGTTAGCTATGGGGTATTTTGCTTTAGTCCATGTAGCATTCATCTCCATGAATAAAATATTTTGATGATAAAATAATTAACACTTATTCTTTTGTGGTATTAAATTTCCCAACATAATGGCAGGATTACTGGCTAATTCCAAATTATAGCTATGATATCCAGTTATGTGAAAATTACATTTGAAAAAAAGAAAATTCATTTGTAATTAGCATTAGCCAAAAGAAGTTCACAATTACCAACAAAGAAACTAAACTTGTAACAAAGAAATCAGAGATCTAAAAGGGTCAAAAAATGCATGTTAAAAGAAGTATTAATGGATAATATATACTTAAACTGGACTATTTTAGCTACATAGAAAGAGAAGTTAGTCATAAGACCTTGTTATATAATGATACATTTGCGGTAGATAAGCTGTAGGGCAGTTCATTTATAGAAATTAACTATAAAATGATTGTATAAGGAAAAAGTGATTTAAAATGATAATCTCAGAATTATATATAGCAGTAGTCAATAGCCATGAGAAATGGATCATACAAAATCCATCGTAAACACTAGCACGTTCAGGGTATTTAGAGTAATCTGCCAGTCCTAAAACAAATAGAAAGCTGGTAAAATACTATGCCAAACTGATATATAAATAAACAGCACCCAGTGGATACCACAGGTTATTCAGTATTCATATGCTTGCCCATTGTTTAAAAATTATCTCCGGGATCCCTGGGTGGCTCAGCGGTTTAGCGCCTGCCTTTCGCCCAGGGCGTGATCCTGGAGACCTGGGATCGAGTCCCGCATATGGCTCCCTGCATGGAGTCTGCTTCTCCCTCTGCCTGTATCTCTGCCTCTCTCTCTCTCTCTCTCTCTCTCATGAATAAATAAATTTAAAAAAAATTATCTCCAGCGCTTGTAAAATAGTTGAGAGCAACATTTAACGGTTCAAGCACCAGTTCTGAATGAGGGTTTTCCCCAAATGTATTAAAATTTGGTTCCTATAAATGACTCAGCAGGAAAGAAGCTGACCTTGACCAAGACTAGAGTTCCACAGACTGTTGTTAAACAGGTGTTTGTGGCACTGACAATCTACATTCCACATAACAGAAAACCTCAAACAGGTCCTAACTGGTGTGGAATCTGGTAAACTCTATAATCTAATATGCAAGAAAAAAAGTGGGGATATAATGGAATTGAGCTCTAATGGTCAATACAAGACTATCCCAAATATAAGCTTAAGGTATCTTTTCTCATGTTATAAAAGTTACATATTGTAGATGCTTTTTCTCCAAAACTGTTTTAGAATAAATCACATTTGTCTTCATACAATCTTATTCCTCTCAAACTGAATCAGAATACCCTCTTCCTTTATTCTGAACTTGAGTATCTTAAGGGACTCTCACTTGTCCTTGTAGCTCAGGTGCCTCATTCATAGTAGGGAATCTACATATAGTCTTTGAGCTCTATAAACACTGAACCATAGCCTATTATTCAGTTTCAGAAATACCTAAAGTTACATTCTGTAATACAGTGGTTCAGTCTGTAGTACAGAAAATTTTAGAAATTTACTTTTATATGTATTTCCATTCATTGATTTTGATTTTTAAAGTCCATAAAATTTAGGTCTTATTTCTTTAAAGACACAAAGATCTTCATGGTTGCTTTACGTCCTGTTCCTAACAAATCTTTACTTAATATCTGCATATACACATTTTAGGAGTCTGACCATTTTGTGGTCAACCATGCATCCATCGAGTGTCTCCAATGCCCAGTAACAAGATCACTCAAGATACCAATAAAAATCACCATTCAAACAACACAGGAGAAGATTTATATTTCCATAGAAATGCAGTATCAGATCAGCAAGGGTGGTTCAATATTCATATATCAATCAACATGATATGTCACATCAATAAGAGAAAGAATAAAAATCATACGATCATTTCACTAGATGCAGAAAAAGCAGTTGAAAAAATACAACATCCATTCATGATAAAAAAACCCTTAACAAAGTAATGTTAGAGGGAACATACTACAACATAACGAAGGCCATATATGAAAAACCCACAGCTAACATCGTTCTCAAAGGGGAAAAAAAACAAGAGCTTTTCCCCTAAGGTCAGGAATAAGACAGGGATGTCCACTCTTGTCACTTTTATTCAACATAGTATTGCCAGTGTTAGCCACAGCAATCAGAAAAAAAAATAAAAATAAGTAAAAGGCATCCAAATTAGTAGCTAAACTTTCAGTATCTACAGATGACATGATACTATATATAGAAAACTGTAAAGACTCCACCCCGGGCAACTGAGTGGCTCAGTGGGTGAGCGTCTGCCTTGGGCTTAGGGCTTGAACCTGAGGTCCTGGGATTGAGTCCCATATTAGGCTCCCCATAGGGAGCCTGATTCTCCTTTTGCCTATGTCTCTGCCTCTCTCTCTCTGTCTCTCATGAGTAAATAAATAAAAACTTAAAAAAAAAAAAAAAGACTCCACCAAAAAACTTCTAGAACTGATAAATGAAGTCAGTAAAGTTGCAGGATACAAATCAATGTAGAAATGGAAATCCATTCCATTTCTATACACTAATAAGGAAGTAGCAGAAAGAGAAATAAACAATCCAATTTACAATTGTAGCAAAAGCAATAAAACACATAGTTTATGAATAAACTTAACCAAAGTGTTGAAAGACCTGTACTCTGAAAATGTTAAGATGCTGATGAAATACTTTGAAGACAACACAAAGAAATGCAAAGACATTCCATGGTCATGGACTGGAAGAACACATATTGTTAAAATGTCTATACTATCCAAAGCAATCTACAGATTTGATGCAAGCCTATCAAAATACTAGGAAGATTTTTTACAGAACGAGAATAAACCTAAAATTTGTATGGAACCATAAAGACCCCAAATAGTCAAAGTAATCTTGAAAAAAAAAAAAAACTGGAGGTATCACAATTCCAGACTTCAAGTTATATTACATAGCTGTAATAATCAAAACATATGGCACAGGCATAAAAATAGACACAGATCAATGGAACAGAAGAGAAAGCCCAAAAATAATCCCACAATTACATAGTCAATTAATCTTTGACCAAAAAGGCAAGAATATGCAATGGGAAAAAGACAGTCTCTTTAAGAAATGGTGTTGAGGAAACTGGACAGTTACATGCAAGAATGAAACTGGACCACTTTCTCTACCATATACAAAATTAATCTTAAAATCAATTAAAGACTTAAATGTGAGACTTGAAACCATAAAAATTCTACAAGAGAGAGAAAGCAGTAATTTCTGACACCGCTCTTTGCAATATCCTTCTAAATATGTCTTCTGAGGCAAAGGGAAACAAAAAGAAAAATAAACTATTGGGACTATATCAATATAAAAATCTTCTGCACAGAAAAGGAAACAAGCAACAAAACTAAAAGGTCAACTACTGAATGGAAGAAGATATTTGCAAATGACATACCTGAAAAAGATTTAGTATCCAAAATTTTTAAAGAACTTACACAACTTAACACCTAAAACCAAATAATCTGATTTAAAAATGGGAAGAAGACAGGAACAGACATTTCCCAAAGAAGACATACAGATGGTCAACAGACACATGAAAAGATGCTTAACCTCATTCAACAACAGGGAAATAGAAATCAAAACCACAATAAGGTATGACCTCATACCTGTCAGAACGGCTAAAATTAAAAACCCAAGAAACAACAGATGTTGGTGAAGATGTGGAGAAGAAGGAATCCTTTACACTGTTGGTGGGAATGCAAACTGGTGCAGCCACTGTGGAAAATAGAAGAGAAGTTCTTCAACGAGTTAAAAGTAGAACTACCCTATGATCCAGTAATTGCACTACTGGGCATCTACCCTCACAATACAAAAACACTAATTCAAAGGTATAGATGTACCCCTATGTTTACTGCAGCATTATTTGCATTAGCCAAACTATGGAAGCAGCCCAAGTATCTATTGATAGATCATTGGATAAAGAAGTCGTGGTTTATATATACATCACAGAATATTATTCAGACATAAAAAAGAATGAAATCTTGTCATTTGTAACAACACAAGTGGAACTAGAAACTATAATGCTAAGTGAAATAAATCAGAGAAAGACAAATACTACTTGATTTTACTCATATGTGAAATTTAAGAAATAAAACAAAATTTTTAAAAAAGAGACAAACTAAAAACAGACTGTCAAGTATAGATGTTGAACAAACTGATGGTTACCAGAGGGGTGGTGGGGAGAGGGGGATGGGTGAAAATAGGTGAAGGGAGTAAGAGTACATTTATCTTGATGAGCAGTTAATAATATATGGAATTCTTGAATCACTATATTGTACACCTGAAAATAACACTGTATGTTATCTACACTGGAATTAAAATAAAAATATATATAAGGAAAAAAAGAAATGCATAATCAGGTCAAACAAAAGACACATTAATAAGAGATATCCGGAGCTTACAATATAATTGTGTGTTTTATCTGACAATGAGCTAGATAACAAGTAGTCTGAAGAGCATTAAATTTAAATGCAGATGTTATGGAACAGATGCTAGACAACTTTTTTACAGTAAAGGGTTTCGGACAGCAAATATTTTAGGCTGTGTGGGCCACTTACAGTGTGTTCATATTCTTTTTGTTCAGTTGCTTTTTCAACCCTTTAACAATGTAAGACATTTTTAGTTTAAGGGCCATATAAAAACAGGCTGCAGGCTAGATTTGGCCTGTGGGCGATAGTCTGTTGATCCCTTATATAGAATTACTTGCCTTTTGCCTCTACAAGACTCTGAGATTCTGGAGACGAATGATGTATTTTATTCACATTAATATTTCTACTGTCTAGTACAGTGACTTTCACATAGAAACCATTCAATAAATATTTGATTATTGAAACAAATAAGTGAATAAATTAATAAATCTGTTAGCAGTCCAGTAACAAAATTATCACTTATAGTGTTAGGTATCTGTACTGTTCACCAATAAGCTGTTTTCTTCTCTCTGAGGCAGACAGAAACCTAACTTCCCAGCCTTTTTGTGATTGGATTTGTGACTTCCAGGCTGGAACATTTAATTGTAGATGCAAGATCTTCCAGAGCTCTTTTTTTCTTTTTTTCCAGTGTGATGATCAGCAATGATTGAATGGTGGCTGCTTCATAAGGTCCCTAAGTGACTATTATGAGCATAGATATCTCTGACCATGATGGACATGCAAGGAGAGTAAGAAACAAACCTCTATTGTTTCAAACCACTGAGGTTTTGTGGTTGTTTCTTACTACCCCATAATATAGCCTATCCTGACTGATACACTACCAATCATACTCTCATGTTCAGGCTACATGCAATCTATTTTAAAACTTACATCTGTCTGTAGTACACAGCAGAAGAATAAAAGCATTTTTATCACTCTGCTAAAAAAAATTCAAGTGCTCTGAATTTTCAAACTAGTTTCTAAGGGTGACTTGGGATAAATAACCATTTTTTTTTTTCTGACCTGTTTTCCTAACCAGGGTAGTATAATCAGGATGATATTTTCATTCTAAGAGTACACTTGTAGAGCAAAGTAAGAAAACAACCATATAGATATTATTCACAATTAAATAAGTTGGATAATTACTAGTGGCTCCTGACCTCTTGCAAACTAATTCTTTTCATTAATACATTTATGTGAAAGCTGTATAAAAAACTGTAAATATTTTCTCATAAATTTAATTCTTACAATATAGATTGCTATTTTCTAAAATTTCCATGATTAGTGATATTGTATATATAAAAGTATGTCTAGTCAATTATTAATCCTGAAAGAGAAAACCTATACAGATAGATTCAGAAACACTTAGGAGATATCTCAACCAATCGTAATGTATGGATCTTATTTAGACCTTGATTCAAATGAAAAAGTACCAAAAAACCCCCAACAAAAAAAACAAAACAAAACAAAAGGCCAATATATAATGCAATTGAAAAAAATATGAAAATTGACTGATGTATAATGATAATTAGGACTGTGTCCAACTTTTTAAAGTGTGGTAATGGTATTGTGGTTATTTTTAAACTGAGTTATCTTTTAGATATACACATAAAAATATCTATAGATGAAAAAAGTCCTATAACTGATGCCATAACCCTTTCAGAACAATTATTCGCATTTCTCTTAGCCTAGTCTGTTTTTTGAGAGAAGGGCAAAGGGAGAGAGATCAGACAAGGAAAAGAGGTATAATGGGCAGGATTCTAGACTCCCATTCTGATTTCAAACAGAGTACATCAGTTTTTACTTTTGACTGATTTCCAACCAACAACAACAACAAAAAAAAAAAACAAAGAAACAAACCTGACTAAATCTAGTTTATCACACTATGCCTCAAGCTCCATCTCTGGTTACCCCCTGAAATATAAATCCCTCTTCTAGAGTCATCTATAGTCTTCCTTAGTTGCCTCATTCTACTCTGGGCTTCTTCCCTGAACTACTTTTTGAATAATTCCTTCCCATAATGTTTTTTTCTACTGT
Organism: Vulpes lagopus; assembly: GCF_018345385.1. Lineage (NCBI taxonomy): Eukaryota > Metazoa > Chordata > Mammalia > Carnivora > Canidae > Vulpes > Vulpes lagopus. Next base: position 29,719,398 of record NC_054847.1, on the reverse strand, counting down.
ACCTCTATTCCCGCTACTATAATTACTAATTACAATCCCCTCTGCCTCATCTTCTTGACAAAATGCTCTCTCTAGCGACCTATTTGTCTTAGTAGAAACCCAGAGGAAACCTTTCTTTGGTGGACCTTTCTAAAGGAAGAAATCTTTATTCTCCCAACATCCTCGTATAACATTATAACAGAGTCTGGGGGAAGTAGGAGGTCAGCATTCCTTAAACCACTCAGGATCTTTTCCAAATCATTACTGACATATCCTCATGTAAAAAATTCTATTCTTTTGGGGTTTATTACTCTCCAGTTAATACCCACTACTCTTTTTAAAAGGAAACAGCATATCTATAAACTGATTTAATCAAACAAGACAGGAAACAACCAATGTTAGAGAGGATGTGGAGAAAGGGGAACCCTCCTGCACTGTTGGTGGGAATGTGAACTGGTGCAGCCACTCTGGAAAACTGTGTGGAAGCTCCTCAAACAGTTAAAAATAGATCTGCCCTACAACCCAGCACTTGCACTGCTGGGGATTTACCCCAAAGATACAGATGCAAACACCAGAATACCTGCACCCCATGGTTATAGCAGCAATGTCCACAATAGCCAAACTGTGGAAGGAGCCTCAGTGTCCATCGAAAGATGATGGATAGAGAAGATGTGGTCTATATCTACAATGGAATATTACTCAGCCATTAGAAACGACAAATACCCACCATTTGCTTCGACGTGGATGGAACTGGAGGGTATTATACTGAGTGAAATAAATCAATCAGAGAAGGACAAACATTATATGGTCTCATTCTTTTGGGGAATATAAAAAATAGTGAAAGGGAATAAAGGGGAAAGGAGAGACAATGAGTGAAAATATCAGCGAGGGTGACAAAACATGAGACAACCAACTCTGGGAAACGAACAAGGGGTAGTGGAAAGGGAGGTGATCGGGGGGCTGGGGTGACTGGGTGATGGGCACTGAGGGGGGCACTTAGCGGGATGAGCACTGGGTGTTATGCTATATGTTGGCAAATTGAACTCCAATAAAAAAAATTTAAAAACAAACAAACAAACAAACAACCAAAAAAACAAATATAAAAGGGTCCTTGCACCAAAGACAGACCTGAAGGTAAGAAGACTAAGCATGGGGATCCCTGGGTGGCCCAGCGGTTTAGTGCCTGCCTTCAGTCCAGGGCATGATCCTGGAGTCCCTGGATCGAGTCCCACATCGGGCTCCCTGCATGGAGCCTGCTTCTCCCTCTGCCTGTGTCTCTGCCTCTCTGTGTGTGTCTCTCTCATGAATAAATAAATAAAATCTTAAAAAAAAATAAAAAAAGAAGACTAAGCATGTTATTGCTGGTTTGTAGAAGTTAAAGCACCAAAATTGATGGGGAAGGGAAGAAACACAAATTGAGAAGTGGAAGAGAGGATACTTTGAGCAGTGGTTTATTTATTTCCAAAACACAAAGCTTTATTTACTTTTTCTGAATAGAAAAATCATAATTACTAACTATAAAAAATTCATAGAAGAAAAAAATTATCTGATTTCTTATAAGCCTAAAATAAAGGGTTAACAATTTTATGCAAATAGAATCATACTGTATTTTGTATGTTATTTTTACCTATCATTTTATAAAATGCACATTTCCATATTAGATCCATATATTACCAGCACTGGCTCTGGAATCAGATGTCTGGATCCATAAATTAGCTTTTCTTAATAGCCAGGTGATCTTCAGAAAGTTATTTTTGTCTAAGGTAAATCATCTTTAAAATAATGATAAAAGTAGTACCTATCTCATGGTGTTCTGAGGCTATGAGATATATTCCATGCTAACTGCTTAGAATAGTACCTAGACATTAAGTATAAGTGCTCAATAACTATTAATAAAACAATTTAATTTAAATGTCATTTTCATATTAATACTTATCATGATTTGATATATGTGTACACTACAAGTGATTACCACAATAACTAATTAACATTCATCACTTCACATAGGTAATTTTTTTAATGAGAAATTTTAAGATCTTCTCTCTTAGCAATGTCCCAACATAAAACACAGTATTAACTAAAGTCACCAAACTGTACAGTCCATTCCCAGAACTTACCTACCTTATAACTGCAATTTAGGCCCTTTTGATCACCTTCAACCATTCTAGCCCCATCTTCACCCCCCTACGTTTGGTAACCATCAATCTGTTCTCTGCATCTAGGAGCTTGGGGTTTTTTTGGATTCTACATATAAGTGACATCATACGGCATTTGTTTTCTTTGTCTGAGTTATTTCACACTTGGCATAATGCCCTCAACAGTCCATCCATGTTGTCACAAATGGCAGGATTTCCTTCTTAATGATTGAATAATATTTCTTTTTTTGGTGTGTGTGCATATATATATATACACACATAAACTATATATATATATAACAATATATAGTTTATATATATATTATTATATATATATTTAGTTTATATATATATAATATATATATTATAATCATACCTTCTTTATCAGTTCATCTGCCAGTGGACATAAGTTGTTTCCATGTCTTGGTTATTATATTAGTCTACATCTGCCATTTTAAGTGGCTGTACAGTATGCCATTAAAAAAATGTACCATATGGATTTAAACTACCTTCTATTAATGGACATTTAGCTTGCTTCCACTGAAGCCATGTTTTTAAATGTAAGAGCAAGGAAGAGGGATGACAAAGTCATTTAGTTTTAATTTGATTCATGAAAAACAATTACGACATGGAATTTTAACATTAATTGCAAATCCACCAATTTTAGTAATTTGCCCTCCCCTTAACTTTTAAGAGTTTTATCTATACCTCACCCCCTCCCCCACCAAAACCCAGTGAATCTAAAATTAAGACAATGGTGACCTTTCTTTCTTCTAAACTGACTTTATCATCCCTGTGGGTTTCTTAATCTTATCTATCTTCTTGTCACACAGTAACAAAAAAGCATCACTGTGAGAACCTCACACTTTTGAGGAGTGCAGCATATTTAGATTACATCAGATACTAAAAAACGAAAATATTTTTTCTGAGGATTCTTGGCCAGTTCTATGGGATGAGTTTCAGGCCTTGGGTTTGCAAAGAAACTAAGATGTAGTATTTACTCCCTCCATCACTTAATTTCATCTCCCATGCAATTTTTGTTAAAAGGATAAACTTTAGAGCTGCATATGAGTAACCTAGAACATTAACAAAATAAAACAGAAATCTATATTTCTTAATCAAATCACTTGTTTAGAAAGTTTAAAGAAAACCTACATAAACATTTACCACTGGTGAAAGGAAATACTGCTCCCAGTCATATCCAACTGATCTAGTTTTCATGGTATATAAAAATTTGGAATGATAAAACTTTTGAGGTAATAAATAAATCTGATATATTCATAATACAAGAGCCTGTTGTGGTAAGTAATGATCTACTGTTAGCAGTAACTGAATGCCATTTTATTCAGTTTTCAAAAAACAACTAATTCAATTATCCTCTACAGAATTAAAGTAATATGTTAAATTTAAAAATATTCAACTTACCCTTCAAGCAAATCCTTGGTTGGTATGTATATAGGTTATGCCTCCAGAAAAATAGAATGCTAAGCATAAATATATCACTTTAATAAAAAGAGCTAGTATTTTTCTTTATGCTGTATAACATGTGTGTGTGTGTGTGTGTGTGTGTGTGTGTGTATGAAAACACAGACTTTAGAAGTTTTTTAGGGGGCTGGGCAGAGGGGGAAGAGAATCCTAAGCAGGCTCCGTGCCCAGCACAGAGTTCCAGTTAGGCCTCAATCTCACAACCCTGAAACCATGACATGAGCCAAAATCAAGAGTTGGACGCTTGACTGAGTTACACAGGTGCCCAAAAAATATTTTTTGGACTTAGAGCAAATAATGTCAGTTTCTAAAACAAAAGTTTTAGGTGTGCCTGGGTGTCTCTTGGTTTCGGGTAAGGTCACGATCTTGAGTTTGTGAGATGGAGCCCTTTGAGGGGCTCTCAACTCAGCAGGGAATCTACTTGAGATTCTCTCCCTCTCTGTCTGCCCCTCTCCTGCCCACACTGTCTCTTTCAAATAAATAAGTCATTTTTTAAAAAAAGAAATTTTATACATAAAGTTTAAAGTCTACATTTTGGCCTATACATTTTTTAAAAGTTTGATTTCTGGTAAAACGAATTCGTTTTGCATCTAAAAATATATTATCCTGAAGGATGAATTGTGTAAGATGGTATAATTTAGTAAACTTATTTTTTTAACTAAATGACTCATTTTCACTACGCAGATTTCAGGTAACTATAAATGTTTACCCAGTCCCATTACTTAAAGGTGTTTGTGATTAGAATTTTCAGTAGGTCTCAAGACATTATATCTACCATCGTAAATGCTATTATATTGGAGGGTATAAGCAATGTAGGAACCTATCTTCCAGTTAGCATAAATTTTCTAGGTGAATGTATATTGGCATACAGTGATTAGAGCGTGGAGAATAGACATGCACATTTTGCTATTATTTACTCCAGATGGTAAGATCATGTCAGACATTTTGTTGAAATGCACTGTCCAATGAACTTTTAAAATTTTCTTCATATAATCTTTCAAGTTTAGTATTAGAATTCACCATGAACATTATTTGAAAACTTACTGATTTCAAAACTCAGTATGCTAATATTTTATTCCATTTTCAACTAAAAGATAGCCAACATAACATCTGTACAAAATTTGTAGGAGTAAAGTGTTTAAAACAAAGGTATTTTAAAGACAAAGGCCAGCCTGAGAGGTCCCAGAGAGAAATGGGCAACGCTAAATTATCAGAGAGAAAATACTTCAGATCATTTTGGTAAACAGATCCCCCAAGAGGTACCATCTTGAGCATATATTTATATGTTAGTACAATGCCAGAAAACCCTAAGAGACATGAGTTTTAGTCCTAACATCTATTATTTGATGACTGTGTAGCCTTGGACAAGTTACTACTTATCTCTAAAGGTTAGTGTCCTTATCTCAAAAGAAAGGAGGGGGCACCTGGGTGGCTCAGTTGGTTAAGCATCTGCCTTTAGCTCAGGTCACTATCCCAGGGTTCTGAGATCAAGCCCCACGTCAAGCTTCCTGTTCAGCAGGGAGCCTGCTTATCCCTCTCCCTCTGTTTTCCACCTCCCTACCCCAGGCTTGTGCTGTCTCTCTCCAATTAAGAAATAAAATCCTAAAAAAAAAAGAAAAGAAAAGAAAAGAAAGAAAGGATAAGAATAGTGGCTATTTCATTGGATTATTAGCTGGATTAAATGAAAATATAAAGTGACTTAGCACAACGTCTGTCTCAATAAACTGGTCCTCTGCTAATTATTCACATATTTACATGCACAAATACATAAATCCACACCTACATATATACACACACAGAGAAAAATACATTATATATAAATATCTATGTATGTTTACATATGTAAGACAGCTGTAGTTTGTCAGAAAGAGAAATTGTAATATAGTTGTTTATGCTTAAACAAATGAGCCACACAGGTGCCCCCTACATTTAAAATTTCAAAGATTGTTGTATAAAAAAAATAGTATTAAGATCTTCATTAATGTTATTTCTGTATTTCCAAGTTTTACACTAACGAAGTTGCCAGATTTTTCTATAATTCTAACAATCCAGAATTCGTTAGGTAGTATCAGAAGAATGGCATGAAGTTCAATGATGCAATGGGCAAAAAATTTCCAAAATATGCTTGTGGACAGGATGGCAAAATGTGAACTGGAGATATGGTCCTTAAACTTTCATACCTTGTATCCTACCAATTTCTCTCCATCAAAGAACCTTGGTCCCACCATGATAAAAAAGAATGATCATTTTGTCTGAGGAATTTTTGTTAGTTTTTCCAAGAATGTCTTATTGATGTAGTTCTAACAATTCTGGTGGTATTTTCACACAGTGCTTTGGCATTAATTAGTATACAGCAAATATACTATCAATATTAAATTACTAGAATGGATATATCATCATACAGAAGCACTACTGGCTTAACAATCTTACCCCTAAAGTAGGGAGCTATTTTAATGTAGAGAAAAGTCTTTAGGGAAGTATCATATACTTTTGTCCTTTCATCTTATTAAGTATTTTTATTATTTAATTAATGAAGGCACTGAAAATGGGAAAATCATTCAGTAATACTTTGTAGAAATGGGAACTGCCTTCTAGTTCCCCATGAGCTCCTTATTATCCAGCTTTCCAACATAGCTGCTAAACACAGGTACATATTATAAGATGACACTTCTGTAAATGTTAAATGCAGTAAAAAGCATTGGTTGGATGATCATTTACTCTGAGTTATTAAGAGAGATTCCTGTCACTAAGGAAAAAACATAAATGCCAACAATAGTGGATTGGTCAAACAAATTATGGTCCTTCCATTTAGAACTCTATTCTGTATTTTAATATTATAGTGATGAAAATCTATTGACATGGAAATACATTCATGAGGTATCAAGTGAAAACAGTCTGTATAACAGTATGCAATTTTGATCCCATTAAAATAGAAATAGATACATCTCTTTTTCTTTCTCTCACTTTCTTCCTTCCTCCTTCCCTCCCTCCCCCTTTTCTATGTATATAAAAGGTTTGGAACGAGAAATATGTATGCTAACCAGTAGGTATCTCTGAACAATGGAATTATACATTTTGAAACTTTTCTCTTATTTATCCAGACATGGAAAATTTTCAGAAGAGAACATAGCTTCCATACCATAGCAAAAATTAAATGAATGATCCTGTATTAGCTGAAAATTTGGGTTTTAAAGTATTTTCCAATTTTCAAAAATCTGTGATATTTTCCTTTACCCACTAATAACAGCACATCACTTAAAATTACTTCACACCAAGACTAGAAAATTTCTTACAAATGGCTTCAAAATCAAATTTTAAGTAAAATAATTGAATAACTCTATTAGTAAAATTAGATGTAGAATCTATCAGTATGGTACATAATGAGAGCAATGATATAGTGAAAAGTGAAATAAAGTACCCACAAAGTGCTAGTTAAAATTATCACCCATCATCTCTTCACCTCTTAAGGTGGTCTCTGAAGCATAAAAACAACAAAAAAGGCGCCTATCGATGCACTATCAGTGGAATATTTGATAAATAAATATTGCAACATACAATTACATCAGACTTTCTCCAAAAGCTATTTGTTATAAATATTCTACAATCTACTGTGGAAAGAACTCTTGTACTTGAGAAGACACTCATGTCTTCATGTATACTATGATCACAGACAAGCATTACTTTGAGATATTTAACCCAAGATCTTTGCTTGTATTCTTTCAATACAATCTCTCCTTAGTACAATTCTGGAGACAAAGTGTAGCCAGATCATCAATACAAACTAAGAAATCTTAGGTTCAACTGAATATGCAGACTCAGGACAACCATAGGCTACTATCAACACGAATCTATACAGAATGTTACAGGATAAGCACCAATGCTTGCCAGCAGCACAGAATCAGCTGTTCCTCTTCTGCAGAAGTCCTTGCAGCAGTCCACGTAGTGCTTCATACAGTCATCTGAGAGCTTTCTTTCCTGGACTCCTGGATCACAACTTTGGTGCAAGATGAGACCCACAGCAAACAGTGAGAAAGTTGCACTTATAGGCCTCCTGCACCATCTGTAGTCAGTATCTCTTGTAACAACTCCATAGGCATAGCTTCCAGGATTTCTCCAAAGGACACATCCATTTATAAGAGTCACCACATTCAAGGAAACACAAGATGTGGCTTCCTGCCAAGTATTTATAGTACAATAGTACCAATGAAGTTTATCAATTAGGGGGCATTTTTACCATAAGTAATGTTGTCTGCTGACACAACTGATATACTACTCTTATCATGTAACCAAGGAAACAGAGCTAGAGAGTTAGCAGAAGGTCAAACTCTCAAGCTGAAGGGGAAAATGTTTTTGTCAAACCTTTGCCCATATAGGGCAAGATACTTTCTTGTAGCACTGGTGAGAGATGACAGTAAGAATGAACATTCAGTCACAATGAGATTTCAAAAGTCAGCTTTGGAGGATGGGGGAGGTAAGGATGGGAAGAGGTAGAAGTAAGGAGTAGTGTAAAATAAGGGAAAAGAAGTGAATGAAATTATTTTGTAATCCTAAACACCACTTATCTCTACTTAATTCTAGTTAGTGTTTCAATAGAAACGATCTAAGTTCAGTGTTTTTATTTTGTAGGCAAGCAGATAAGTGAATATAGTTTAGAATCTCACTCTAAGTAAATAGTATCCAAAATAAATCTATAAAATACAGATTCATCTCTTTAAGTCTTGGAGGTCTCAGAACTTAAGGAAAATTTACTTATGCCTTGGCAAATGAAGTAAAAAGTTGACTGAGTTCTTGAAGATTGTATCCTGAGCTAGGTCTAACAATAATCTGTAAAGAAAATCAAATATAACAAAAATGCCTATATATTACTGAGTAATTCTTAATGGGGAGTTCAAAATCCTTCTTTGTTGTTGATACATTTAAAGCTCCTAGACATATCAATGTTTATCATAGTGTTTGGTTCAAAGCAAGTACTCAATAAACGTACTGAATTAATGAATATTCAGAGAGTATATTTTTTACATTCTATTATACATAATTACTATGAACAGAGTCAAAATTTCTATCAACGTTAACTAGTGTTTTCTTAGCATTAACCAGAATAGGTACTGATATTCTTAAGTCTACACTCAGTTCCACAAGTATTCATGAAGCATTTTCTACATGCCATGATCTGTGCTAGCTGCTCGAAACTCCATCTTTGTTCTCTAGATATTGCCAGAAAATTCTAATACGACAGAGTACAAAACTGGATGATGCCATTAGGTAAGTCACCAAAGAGCAAAAGAAGCCTCATACACTAAATCAAATCTTAAATAATAATAAAGAAACAAGTACAGATAGGTGAAATGCATTCTTCTTGCAAGTATAGCTTGAGCAAAGGCCTGGAAGTGAGAAAAAACATATATATGTTGCAGACCTAAAAATGGTTTTCAGCTTAGTATTGAAGAAAATATTAAATACTAAAGAGAGGAGGTAGTGAGAGATGAGGCTTCATCATGAGATGAACATAAATTATTCACCTATTAAACATATGGCATTTAAGACAAACAAATGTCTATAAATATAACCAATGGAAATAATGCTGCACATGTCTCTTGCTCCCTCCCCCCCTGAAGCTTTAACAATAGAGCATGCTTACTTTTGGAGCATACAAATAACAGATATGCTTTAGCAACCACATATCAATTAAATACTAAGTTCATGTTTTCAGCTTTGCTTTGTATATATTCCAGGCAATGAGCACACATAAACAATCTTCTTTTAAGAAAAACTCACACACGATGAGCACTGGGTATTATATGTAAGTGATGGGTCACTAACTTCTACACCTAAAACCAATTTTACCATGTGTTAACTAGAATTTAAATAAAAATTTTACATTTAAATAAATAAATAAAAATTCTAAAAAAAAAATCCCCTCACACAAGGCTCAGAGTTCAGTGTTTTCTACTGAAAAATCCACAAAAATTCAAATTTAGCATATTATGACATTGTTATTTCCCTACCTTCCATGCTATCTAACAGTCATTAACTTTAACATATTCAACTTTGAAAAAATTCATTTTATTACATTATACTGTGATATTACAATATTACTTTCCTTTCTTGAGATTGGTTTTTCCTACATTTTTTGTTGAATGATGATTTCAAATGCTCATGACCTTGCTTCAGAATTGTTACTATTAAAGGAAACAGTCTGGTTTCAACGATGGGACAGAGAACGTTCACAGGCTAGGAAAACACAGGAGCACCTCAAAAATTCATAGGTTTGCCCTTTTCAACTGTTAGTTAGAACCTCTGGTCCACACAGCTTACTGGTTCCAGCTCCTTCCAATCTTAAAGATATTCTCACATCACCTAACTCCCCCTCCTGCTTTAATAATGCTGGGAAGGGATGCCTGGGTGGCTCAGCAGTTGAGCGTCTGCCTTGGGCTCAGAGTGTGATCCCCTCCGGGGAAGGAGTCCTGCATCAGGCTCCCTGCAAGGAGCCTGATTCTCCCCCTATGTCTCTGCCTCTCTCTGTGTCTCTTATGAATAAAATCTTAAGAAAAAAAAAAATAATGCTGGGAAATACTAGGCTATCAGGAAAGAGGAAAGCCTCATCCTTGAGGCCTAAATGGCTGGAAGGAGGCCTTCTTGGTATATATTCCAGAGGTGGGCAAAGATATTTTACACTTTCTCTATTCTTGCTCTAAGCAGGTAGGACTTATATATGTAAAAATCTAGGGACGAGATTGGGCGCTATCTAGCCCCAAATCTTCCTTTTGGAAAGTGGTGATGCCTTAAATTTATTGTCTCAGATGGTGTCTGTCCAACTCTACCTCTGCTAAAATTCCTAAGCAGTGAAGAATCTCTCACCTGCCTACTGGGTTTTGGGGCCTGAGAGAGTAAGACAAGAGGAACCATAATATTAGGTATCAGGAAGTGATCATAAGGGATAATTTCAGCTCTCAAGTAGGTTATCAGAAATACATAGTATAAAAGTAGTGAGCTACATATAAATATGAATTGCTGTCAGAATTCCAGGTATTCGGTTTTTCATACATCAATTACTAAAGGAGTAAAAGAAAGAAAGAGGGGGAAAAAGAAGGAAGCAAGAGGGATGGAAAATTAGAAAAATTGGCTAATATAAATAGCCTCTAATTATTTGTAGTATTACCTAAAAATTATAGCTCATTTAATAGGTTTGTCATTAAGTGAGAGAAGGAAAGTGAGTTCAATTATAAGGCTTGATGGGCTCTCTGTAAAATAGCTGGGACTAGTTGGGGCTGGGCACATTAGCTATCATCAGAGAAAGGTGAGTATCAACTAATTAGATACTAATTTGTGACAACCAAATTAGTATTAAGGGGTTAGGAAAAGAATGTAGATTTGATCCAAGGTAGCAACAATTTCCAAATGATCTTTTCTGGTAGGAGGAGCAATATGAAAGGAATCTTTGTGTAGACAAAGACAATCGGTAGGAGACAATCGGTAGGAGCGGTAAGTTTCCTCAATATCTACTCTATATAAAGCAGAGCCAGAAGCATAAGGATTCTGCTGGGCAAAGGGGCTGCAGATCCATCGGATCTCAAGAACAGGATGTTTACTAGTACTAAGTAAGTTATCAAGTCAGTCTGAGCAAACAGGATGGCAATGGTGGGGGGTCGCTATATAGCCTGTTGACACTGGATACCTATGGAGTCAACCTAGCATCTGGATACTGAGCTTAAGCCAGAAAGATCAATGTCCATGAAAGAATGAGATCATTAGTATTGTGGTTCAATATCTGGGTTAGGTAGAGATGTGGGTAAAAAGTCTAAAATATTGATAAATAAAAAGCAATATTATAATTGATATATTCATGGTTTTTTCAGGATGCGTAAACTGTATGGGTGGCAAAAGCTGCCATGAGAGAGGCCTCTATCAAGATCTACAATTTTTTAAAATAAGTGAGCCCTTGCTCACACATAGACAGTGTTGTCCAAAATATACATTAGCACAGGAGTCAGCAAATTAAGCCTATCATCTGTTTTTGTTAAACAAACAAACACAAACCACTTTGTATTGGAACACAGGCATGTCTTATTCATTTGTGTATTGTCAATGGCTGGTTTCACACTACAAAAGCAATGTTGGGTCTGGCTCATAAAGCAGAAAGCAGGGCAGCCCCGGTGGCCCGGTTTAGCGCCGCCTTAAGCCTGGGGTATGGTCCTGGAGACCTGGGGTCGAGTCCCGCGTCTGGCTCCCTGCATGGAGCCTGCTTCTTCCTCTGCCTGTGTCTCTGCCTCTCTCTCTCTCTGTATGTCTCCCATGAATAAATAAATAAAATCTTAAAAATAATAAAAAAAAATAAAGCAGGAAGGGCCTTACCATCTGACCCTTTACAGAAAAAGTGTGTTGGGCCATGCATTGGGTCATGCATTAGGGTAATACTATCTAGAACAAATCCAAAAGATCTCCAACTTCTATCCCTGCCATTTATTTTCCTTCTATTTCTCAGGTAAATTAAAACCTGGATGTTTTTAAAACGAAAGATATATACAAAAATAGAGACAAAAATGCATAAAGGTTCTAAAATTTTAGGAAAAACAAAACCAAAACATTTGAATAACAAATTTTAAACAAATGAAAGTGGCACTCAGTCCATCCACAATCCTTAAAATAAATTCTTAAAGTATTATGTACCTAAAATTTCTTTCAAAATATTTGTGTTTTTTCTATTAGTGACCAAGACAATTATTTTCAAATATTTTCAAAAATCGAATTAGAATACTGAAACAGAGAGAGGCTAAGTGAACTGCTTTCAAACTGGGTCATAGGTCCCAAGGAGCCTCTGAATATATTCAGAGAAATTCTTGTCTTCTCCAAGACAATGTGTGATTTTGGTTTTTGTCTGTACTTTATTTTGTTAATGGGGCTGGGTGGTAGTTACAGTTATGTAAGAGATGAGAAATTGAGTTCATACCTGCTTTATATTGATATTGTTATATATATCACACATACATATATAAAAGAAATTTTCTAGAAAAGAGTCTAAAATAATTTTTTCCCTTTTAGAGCTGTACATATAATTGTACTTTGAAAAATCCTTGTCAGAGAATGTCAGTAGAGGAAGGAAAAATAACATTAAAAATCCTAACAACATAGGTAAAACTCGAGTGATTTTATAATTTGAATACCCCTAATTATTAAAACTCCTAAACAAAAGTTCAAAATAGATTTCTTTGCCTGTAACAGTAATCATACATCTGCAAAATAACACACTGTTTACATCAAATTAAAATGTTAGCAACAGTTTATATATTACTCTGAGCTTATAGAACATAAAATTTCAGTGTTAAGTGTTTAAATTACTAAATATACCATATAAAGTTTTATACATTTTGAAAATATGTTAAGGGACTCATACTTTCTATGGCTAGTATAAGCTCTGAAGAATGTAGTTTAAAAAGTATGCACAATTTGAATAAAGACTACAAATGCTTTAAAAGCAGGAACCATGAGTTTTTTACTTTTCAAAAATTAAGATTCTATGAAATAATGTCAAATTTTAGCATTTTGTAACTTTCTTCTATGCAAAAAAAAAAGCTAAAATGATATATGTATGTATGTATACATTATTCTATCTATCCATCTCAAGGTTAAGACTTGAGAACATTTATAGAATAATTTTATAATTTTGGAACATGGGTTTGAACTGCACAGGTCCACTCATACACAGTTTTAAAAGTACAGTATGTAAATTCATTTTCCTTTTGATTTTTTCTCTAGCTTACTTATTATAAGAATACTATATATAATACATATACAAAATATGTGTTTATCAGTTGTTTATGTTATTGGTAAGGCTCTGATCAATAGTGGACTATTAGTAGTTAAGCTTTGGAGAGTCAAAATTTATATGCAAATTTTCACCTATGTAGAGGATTAGTATCCTTCATCTCCACATGTTCAAGGGTCAACTGTACAAACAAATTGGGAAAATATTTTCGGCCAACATGACAAAATGTTAATATATATACTGTATAATATACTCTTACATATTCGTAAATTAAAAAATTAAGGCCTCAATAGAATACATGAAAAGAACAAAGTGGATTTCATGAATAAATAAGTTATTAAAAAAGAAGTGGTGATGGTAAAGAAAACAGGAGAAATATTTAACATCCTGAGAACCACTAAATAAAAATTAAAGATCTTAAAGTGGAGAAAATCCAAAGCTTTCAATTGTATGGTAAGCCATTCTGATAGACTACCAGATGGGATGTATCAGTGAGTTTCATCTTTCTTAAGATGTAAACTAACAACATGAGTCAATAGCTTTTAAGTTTTTCATAGACTTTGACTAAGAGATTTCACTTTCATGAACTCTAGTCTTTGGACATTGAGATGCTGACAGTCCTAGACAAAAAAGCATTCACTCCCATGGAATAATAATGAAATATTGGAAACAATATAAAGTCTAACATTAAGGGAATGGCTAAATAATGATGTACACACAAGAAAGACTACATTTAAAGTTTTGAATAACATGAAAATATTTGATGTTGGGGTAGATTTCGCATCTTTCTTTGAGAAGTACCAGATGCACAATATGATCTCAATTATGAAAGGGAACAGGGTACAAAAAAGAAAAGAAATACGCTAAAGTCTTAATAGTGGTTCTTTCTAATTGTATGTACTTCCTAGATTCCAAAGTGAGTATGAAGTACACTTAAAAACAGAAAAGGGGAACATAAAAAGAAAAAACAAATTTGCTACTGTGCCATTGATCCTTTAAATACTATTACTAGTTACTTATAATTACAATAATCTTATAATTACAGTTCAGGTGAACTACATCTCCTGTAGGTAAGCAGTTCTTTATGACATAGGGAATAGCATTTTGTAAAAAATAATATTCTAAATAAAAATTCTAAGGGATGGTAAGTAAAATTGGAAAACTGGTAGATATTATATTTTTTGATTTTTAAAAACTCTGGCAAAATCAAATCCTGGGGACTCGGGATCAAGTCCCACATCAGACTCCATTGCATGGAGCCTGCGCTTCTCCCTCTGCCTGTGTCTTTGCCTCTCTCTCTCTCTCTCTCTGTGTGTCTCTCATGAATAAATAAATAGAATCTTTATAAAAAAAAAATGGAGTCAACTATTTCAAAATTGAGATTTGAAAATTTTTGCAATGGAGAAAAAAATATGTAAAATATAATGAATAATGAAGAGGGCTAAGGAGTATTACCATCAAAAACCAGTCCTACCTAAACTTTTTATAATCTTGATGGAAATGTGCCAACCCTCTTTAGTTAGGTAATGAACAAATAATAAAGTACCAAAGTAACAGGATAAGCACTAGCAGAACCATTTCTAATTATGAAAGGAGGCAAAAATGGTACATAGGATTTGACTGAGGTTAGGTAGGTTTTGTCACTAAGGGATAAATGACAAAAATATATTTATAAAACAAATAATCATGCGTTATCAGTAAGAAGAAAAAGAAATTTGGAAATAAATTTTTCTACTTCTTCTGTGAAGTCTTCTATTTAACATGTTAACAAAATTCTAGGATAACTAACAACAAAATAAACATTTTAAAGATTTTATTTATTTATTTGACAGAGAGAGAGAGAGAGAGAGAGAATTCAAACAAGCATGAGCAGGGGCAGGAGCAGAAAGAGAAGCAGACTCCTCGCTGAGCAGGGTGCCCTACTGGGGCCTCAGGACCCTGAGATCATGCCCTGAGCCAAAGGCAGCCGCTTAACCGACTAAGCTACCCAGCATTCCCAAATAAACATATTTTTAACTTAAAAATTTCAATGAATTTTGGAATATTTGAGAGCAGTCCATACCTTACTTAGGCCCTAGAATAATGTTTTTAATTATATGCAACATAAAAACAGAGCAGTTCAATTAACCCTAACAGTGGAAAGAAAAAAACATGGAAATTTATCAAGTACTACAGGAATGAATGACGAAAATTGGTTTTGTATGACCCATATAATTAAAAGATTTAAAAACGGGCATTTTAAGTCATGGCTCCATGCATTTGAGGCCTCCAAATACCTGAAAGCATCTCACCAATCACCAAGACCCTAGATTCCTCCTGGCCCTGTCCTAGAGAATGCCTTTAAGGAATTATAAGAATTTCCTTTAGTTATTTCTTAATTGAAAAGTAATTTTAAATGTATTTAAATTCAGAGCATTAAACGTTTTAATTATATTAATATATTTGCATAGCTCACTTAATATTAATTACATTACTACTAGTATCAAGTTAAACTCCTTTCATCCAAATTTAAGAGTATGGTGATAGCTCTACTGTATAGTATGACTACAGTTGATAACAATGCAATGTATAACAGAAGCTTGCTAAGAGAGAGAGCTTAGATGTTCTCACCCAAAAGACAAACGTGAGGTGATGGATATGCTAATTAACTCAATGGAGGAAATCCTATCACCATGTATATGTATATCAAATCATCACATCATACATCTGAAATTTTGTTTTTAATTATAGCTCAATGAAGGTGGAAAAAAAGGGTATTATGATACAAATAGGGTAAAAAGCTGCTTTCTTGGTATTCCATTAATAAATGTGAATTGTTGTAGCTATCGTATATGTGGAAGACAAATAATAAGTTATACTTTTCTTCCGTTGTCAGAACCAGCTTTCATACATGTATAAACATTTCATAATAAAAAAGTCATTAACAACTCTTCAGTTAAGTATATATTTTTTTAAATTTTTATTTATTTATGATAGTCACAGAGAGAGATAGAGAGAGGCAGAGACACAGGCAGAGGGAGAAGCAGGCTCCATGCACCGGGAGCCCGACGTGGGATTCGATCCCGGGTCTCCAGGATCGCGCCCTGGTCCAAAGGCAGGCGCCAAACCGCTGCGCCACCAAGTATGTATTTTTAAATGATGCTAAGATGCAAATATGCAAACTATAGAAATAGATACATAACCTTTTATACAAGCAAATAATACCACCATCAGGGATTTTTAAGTTCTTGCCAGGGTTCTTCATGCAGAAGTCTTCCTTCTGTTGTATATATAACATTAGCAACATTACAAACATACATATACAGGAGACTAGATACTATAAAAACTTATATGCAAACGTTTCATTTATTTACTCACTCATCTATCCATCCATCCATCCATCCATCCAGTACACTCCATGAAACACTTTTACTGTGTTCCAATGACTTATTTTAAATATCAAATAGCCAGAAGTTCTGACCAAGCTCACATAAGGCTACTGTTCTTCTGCAATGCCATGTTTAATGCACACACACACACACACACACACACACAAAGCATTCTGGCAGAAAGTGTTTAAGCTAATAACTCACTCATAATTTTTACCCAGGAGATACTCATTAAACAAAACTTTTAAAGTCAAACAGAAGCACTGAAATCTACCTAAGGAAAGCTTCAAGCACTGTGTCTACCCTATACAGATGTTAGAGAAAAATAGAAAAGTATGTAGGGAGACAGAATCAAATTTTATGATTACACTTTGCTCATTTTTTTTTAATGAAGTGATGAAACTAAAGATAAATGACAGTGGAGAATATTTAGTAGCAAACAAAAACCTCTGAAAACTTTTTTAAAGCATTTGCAATGCAAATTAAAGCAATCTAGAAAGTCAAAATAAATATTCATATATTGAAACATGTTAAGCCATCCATAATTTAAAGTTGTTTCTTAATAAGATCACACATATTACAAAAAGATCTACAGAATATAACTTATACAAACATAAAAGCTGACAATGTTGGGGGTAAATGGGTTTGAATTCTGGCTTTTCACACTTACTAGCTAAGGGACATTGACAATTAAATTTAGCATTTCAGTCTGGTTTCATTATCTGGAATATATAGACACTACCTAATTTATAAGGTATTGGTGAGCATCTAAAAGATAGTTTTGGGAAAACAGTTCATGACACTGTTAAATGGCAAATAAATGATACTTAAATGATAAGTAAATGATATATATTGTAAGATAAAAGTAGGAAAAAAGACAAAGGAAAAAAATGTGGACTCAAATTCTGAGGTAAAAGGTAGGGAGATGAGAGTTATACATTTTCTCCCTTAAGACAGAACTCTAAGAACAATATTCTTATATTCTTGGACTTTAAAGAATTTAAATTGTAGGGTGAAATATGTCATCACTGATATAATGTCTCTGGGAATGAACTATGAGTAACATTGCAGATTTTTAATGTCTGTTCTTAACCACATTTACACTAGTGCTTATTTCAGGGTCCAGAAAACAAAATAAACCAATTAAAATATAAAACAACAGCACAATTCAATATAGTTTGTAGAATCCAATTTTTTTTAAGCATAGCAATACTTTTGTGGTCATTCCCTCTATGCTTCTGTTAATATCTAGGATCTAGGGGAGAAATCTAAGGAATGATAGTATAACAAATGCATTTGGACTAAATTACAAATTCTAAAGTACACTGGATGTACCTTTTTTTTAGTATATTGGATTTAAATAAAAAAAAAATCAATCCCAGTAGCACAGTATAGGACTCTAAGAATCATGAACCCTTTACTAAATAGCAACGTCTTCATATCGTTCACTTCTCACGACCACATGCCTTTAAAATATAGAAATCGTAACAAAAAAAGATATTTTGAAAGGCTTTAGGCAAACAAAACAAAATACATTTAAAGAACAGGAGTCACTGAAGAATAACAATACAAATCAAAATATATTTACAAGAAGAGAGTAATGGAAAACTACATTTCAAAACTTATGAAATACAGTTAAAGCAATACTTAGTGGATAGTTAATGGTCTTAAATGCTTATAGTAAAAAAGGATAAAACCCTGAAAATTAATGAGAAAGCATCTAAATTGAAGTTTAAAAAGTCAGAAGAATATATAATGAATAAAGTAAAATTAAAAAGTTAAAGAAAAAAATAATAAAAGATAGTTATATCAATAAACGAATTAGGAAATAAGCACATAATAGTATCAGTGGTACCAAAACCTAGTTCTTCAAAAAGATGAACAAAATTGATAATGCCATTACAGAGTTAACCATACACAACAAAGAAGCATAAGTAAAAAATGTCATATGTGAAAAGTGGAATGTAACATAATAATGCATATATTAAACAGATAAGAGAATATAACGTCTTTATGCCTATAAACAAGAATACACGCACATAGCTGAATTCCTAGAAAACTCTAACATTACCTAAAGAATAAACTAAGACTCTAAATATTCTTTAACCACTAAAGTAATTTTATCTAAAGTTAAACACCTTCTCACATATGCTCTCACAAAAACAACAGCTCTGATGGGTTGTAGGTATTTTTCAGAATGCATTCGAACAAAATTCTAATCTTATACAAACACTTCCAGAGAATGAAAAAATAAAAAGGGTAAATATCAACTATTTTTTTAAAAAAAAGGACAAATACAGAGCAGTCTTGCTTCATGAACAGAGACGCAAAACACCCAAACCAAACATTTTTAAAACCTAATCCAGCAATGTAGAAAAAAGGTGTTACAATATGACTAAGTTGGTTTTTAACAGGAATGCCAAGTCAGTTTAATTTAGAAAATCACTTAAATGTAATTTAATTTAACATTCGCATTAACAGATTAAAAAAGAAGAAAAATCATATAAACAACTCAATAAATGCACTTAATATGACTCAGTATTTACATGTAATAAAAACTTTTAATACTAGGAACAGAAAAGGACTTTAAAATCTAATAAAAGGCATTCACAAAAAAAAGTCATACTTAAAAGGTGACATGTAGAAAGCACTTTTTTAAAGAAGCATCATTACAAGGATGTTCATTATCATCAGGACTGGAGATTCTAGCCCCCATATAAAAGCAAAGAGGAAAAATAATGGGTATAAGGCTTTGAAACGAACAAACAAAATTTTACTATTTGCTGAGAAAGATGATCTATTTTTAAAATATTCTAAGAATGTACAAATAAGTTATTAGAATGATAAAGTGTGTGCAGCAAACTTCCTAGATAAACAACAGATATACGAAAGAGAACTGCATTCCTGTACAAAAATAAGATACATTGTATTCTAAAATATCAAAACTATATAGAAAAAATATACTGGGAAAAATCTCAAAACTCTGTGAAACATTAAAGAGTAAAATACAAGAAGTATCCTATATTCTTAAAGACTTGTTATGATGACGATGTCGATTCTAATAAAAATCCACATGAGGTTTCTTATAGACTATGACACAACAATCATCAAATTTCCTTGGAAGCACTATGCGACAAGACTTATGCTATCAGCTATCAAGATTTATTTTAAAGGTGTAGCAATTAAGGCAAAGGTTAGACAAATTGACCAATGAACATGAATAGTGAGTCCAGAAGATGACCCATACATATATTAAAACAATTTAAAATCAATGGAGCATTGAAAATTAATGGTAAAGGAGAATCCGTTTAATAAACAATGCTGGTATGCTTAACTACTGAAGGAAATAATGAAGTTAGATCCTAATCTCAAATTCTACACAGAAATCCAATTCAGGTGCAGGTAAATATAAAGAAATGTAGAACATAATAGTTTAAAACTTAAAAAAATAATAGGAAAGTTTATTAAAACACAAAACAAGAAAAATCAAGAACTTCTTTTCATTGAAGCACCATAAAAACAAAAGACAAAATGGGAAAAGATATTGGCTATATGCAGAGAAAGTAGTATCCAGACATATAAAGAATTCCTAAAATATGAAAATGGAATCACAAACGTACCATATATATATGTGAAAATATACTTAGCCTCATTAGTAATTTAAGAAATGCCAACTAAAATTAAAAGATGCCATTTCACGCCTATCAAATGCAAAACTTTTACAAAAGGGGGTTAGGGGAGGAAATACCAAGGGTCAGAGAAACAATAAAGCAATGGAAATTCTCATACCCTAGTGGTAGGAGAATAAAGTGATAGAATGATTTTGGAAAACAGAATGAATTGATCTTGTAAAGTTGAACATATGCATAGACTGTGATTCTGCAATTCTATGTAAACCCACCTCAGAGTAGTGCTCCTCAAACTATCCATTATGAACACCTAGTTGTATTTATTAAAATTTCCAATCTGTTACAGATCAATACTCATGTAAAATATAATAAAAATGAATTGCTGGATAATTAGTCATGTACTTAGATGTTGCAGTTATTAATGTTTCTAAACATTTTCAACTTTTGTACTTATTTTGTCACAAAAACAGTGATAGTTTGCAGATCAGCACTGGTCCATAAAACACATTTTAAAAAGCACTATATTAGAGCAGTGCTATCCAAGAAAACCTCTGATAACAGAAGTATTGTATATCTGAGCTTAAAAAACTGAACTCAAAGTGTGTTTTCTGGCCACAATGGTATGAAAGTCAAAGTCAACAGCAGAAAGAAATTTGAAAAATTCACAAATATGTGAAAGTTAGACAACACACTTCTAAATAACCAACAGGTCAAAAAAGAAATCACAAGAAAAATTAGAAAATACCTTGAAACAAAAGAAAATGAAAGCACAACATATGAAAACTTATGGTATACAGTGAAAATCAAGTAGGGAAGCTGAAGGGTCTCCATTTTAGGAAGGCTCCATCTATGCTGCTTCTCTGGTAGGCCCCACTTACTCATGTTCCATAGTTTGCCTGTGAATAAGCCAAAGAAGGTATGCTCCCACCTCAAGGGGAAGGAAAGTTAATCATTCTCCGAGTTTTGTCTTAGGCCCCAAACACCTAATAAATAACACCAGAAGAGTCAAATCCCAAACGTTTCAGGACATTAGCTTCAAACAAACCTCAGTTGTAGCTGGCATCAATAGCTCCTACCTTCAGCAATTTAGGAAATGACACTTATTGTTCACCGGACACTCATCTTTGATTGGACCTTACCCTGGATTCCTGAAGGAACACATACCATAAACCCCTTTCCAACATAAACTCCTAGTCCCAAGTGACAAGACTCATTCTGCTTTCCTTTCCAAGGCTCCCAGAGACTTAGTCTGCTATTCTCTACATTTCACTTACACTATTCAATAAACTCTGTTTACACTTTCTCTGGTTCATGTTTGATTTCTATCCTGCTTGAAGCCAAGGACCCTCTTGGCTGGTCCTGTGAGAGGTCTCTCTGGGTCCTCAGACCCAGCATGCCTGCATTAAAAGCATTGTTAAAGGGGAAATTTATAGCTGTAAATGCTCATATTAATAAAGAAGAAAGATCTCAAATCAATAACATAATCTATCTTAATAAACCAGAAACAGAGCAAAGTAAGCCCAAAAAAGAAGAAAAATAATAAAGACTAGAGCAGTGATAAAGATTTAAAAATAGATAATAAAAGAGAAAAAAAATCAACAAAATCAAAAGTTGGTTCTCTGAAAAGATCAGTAAAATTCACAAACTTTCAGCTAGATAGACCACATACACAAAAAGAAAAGATTATCATTAGTAATCAATAATCAAAACAGGGACACTACTATGGACTTTATACAAATAAAAAAGGATTATAAGAATATAGGATAAACAACTGTATGCCAATAAATTAGATAACCTAAATGAAAAGGAGAAACATACTACCAAAACTGACTGAAGGAACAGAAAACCTGAAATGTACCTATAACAACTAAAAAGATTTACAGCAATAATCAAAAATTTTCTAATATAAAAATCCAGGACCAGATGGCTTCATTGGTGAATTCTTCCAAATCTTTAAAGAAAAATTAATAACAATCTTTCTCAAGCTCTTCCAAGAAATAGAGGAGGAAAGAATACTCCTTAACTCATCCTATGAGACCATTATATCCTGATACAAAGCCAAAAAAAGAAAGCACAAGGAAACTATAGACCAATATCTCTTATGAATATAAATGCAACAATCATCAACAAAATATAGAAAATCAAATCTAGCAGCATTTATATGGGTTATACATGATAATCAAGTGGGATTTATTCTGGCAATGCATGGTTGGTTCAACATTTGAAACTCAATGTATGTAATACACTGTATTAATAGAACAAGGTGAAAAACCATGTGACCAACTCAGGAGATGAAAAAAAGCCTATGACAAAATCCAACATTTCATGACCAAAAAATAAAACAAAACAAAACAAACCACTCAACAAACAAGGAGCAGAAATTTCCTTAACCTGAAGTAATATTAAAAAAAAAAAAAAAAGACAAGAAAAAAAAAAGAAATCCCACAGATCATACTTAATGTTGAGATAGTGAAAGCCTTTCCCCAAGATCAGGAACAAGAAAAGGATCTCTGTTCATACCTCTTCTATTCAACATGATACTAGAAGTTCTAGCAAGGGTAATTAGGCAAAAAAAAAAAAAAGAAAAAGGCATCTACACTAGAAATGAAAAAGTAAACAAAAAAACAAATTATATCTGCAGGAAATATAATTTTATCTATATAAAACCCTGAGGCATCTGTAAGAAATTATTGGAGCTAATGAGTTAAGCATAGTTATAGTATATAAGCTCAATATGCAAAAAGCAGTTGTACTTTTAAATGCTAGCAAGGAACAAAAAGAGGAAATTAAGAAAACAATTCCATTTACAATAGCATCAAAAGGAATAAAACAGGAATAAATTTAATCAAGAAGTGTAGGACTTGTACAGTGAAAACTACAAAACATTGTCTAAAGAATTTAAGAGACCTACATAAATAGAAAGGCATCCCATGTTCATGGATTGGAAAGTAAATATTATTAAGATTGTAAAAATCTCTAACTGATCTGGAGATTCAATGCAACTTCTATGAAAATTCCAACAGCCTTTTCCTTTTCCTTTTTTCTTTTCTTCTCTTCCTTTCTTTTTCAGAAACAGACAAGCTGATTTTAAAATTCATACAGATATCCTGAATAGCCAAATCATCCTGAATAGACAAAACAGTCTTAGAAATGAAAAAAAGTTGGATTCATATTTCCTGATTTCAAAACTTACTACAAAGCTACAGTGCTCAAAACCAACTCAAAGTGGTAGCGACATAAGCAGAAACATAAATCAATGGAAAAGAACTGAGTCTGAAATATATCCATATGATATATGATCAATTGATTTTTGACAAGGGTGCCAAGATCATTCAATCAGGAAAGAATAGTTTCTTCAACAAACGGTGTTGGGAGAAGTGGATACACAAAAGAATGAATTTGGACCTTTACTTCATACAAAATGGGTCCATACAAAATGGATCAAAGACTTATATGCAAGAACTAAATATATATATAACTCCTAGAAGCAAAGGTTTAAATCTCTGTTACCTTGGACTAGGCATTGTTTTTTTTTAATAAGACAGTAAGAGTTCAATTAACAAGATAGTTAAATTGTACAATTAAAAACTTTTGTGCAAAGGATTTTTTTTTAAGATTTTATTTATTTATTCATGAGAGACAGAGGGAGAGAGAGAGAGAGAGAGACAGGCAGAGGGAGAAGCAGGCTCCATGCAGGGAGCCCAATGTGGACTTGATCCCGGGTCTCCAGGATCACACCCTGGGCTGAAGGTGGCGCCAAACAGCTGAGCAACCCGGGCTGCCCTGTGCAAAGGATCTTATCAAGAAAGTGAAAGGATAGCACACAGAATGGGAGAAATATTTACAAATATATATATTTGATGAGTCTAGTGTCCAAAATATATGTGTTTAAAAATCCTCTTACAACTCAACAATAACAAGATAAATGGCTCATTTTAAAAAAGGGCGAAAGATTTTAATAAAAAAGCCACAAAAAAGATGTTGAATAACATTAGCCATTAGGAAATCCAAAACAAAATCAAATGAGATACCACTTCACACCAACTAGAAACAGCTGTCATTAAAAAGATACATAATAAATGTTGGCAAGCATGTGCAGAAACTACCCCTCATATATGACTGGTGGGAATGCAAAATGGAGTGATCACTTTATAAAAGAGTCTGTCTGGCAGTCCCTCCGATGTTAAACATAGAATTAACATATGACCCAGAAATTCCACTTCAAGTACATACCTAAGAATACTGAAAACATATGATTACACAAAAACTTAAACATAAATGTTTACAGCAGCATTATCTATAATAACCAAAAAGTGAAAGCAACCCAAATGTCTATTCAACTGATAAACAGAATGCGCTATATCCATAAATGAAAAATTATTCAACCATAAAAAGGGCTTAAGTATTGATGCACACTATCACATGGATGAAACATTATGCTAAATAAAATAAGCCAGACATAATTATATGATTCCATTTATATGAAATGTCCAGACTAAGCATATCAATAGAAACAAAGTAGATTAGAGGCTGCCAGGGGTGGTGGATGGGGAAATTTTAAGTGACTGTTAACAGGTTTCTTTATAGAGTAATAGAAATATTCTGAAATTAGATAGTGGTGATGGTTCCACAACATCATTTATATACCCAAAACTAATGAAAACACTCTCAAACAGTTACAATGGTGACATTCACATTATGTCAATTTTATCTCAATTTAAAAAATCCTTCTACACCCCCCTTCAAAAAAAAAAAAATAAACAAGAAAGCAAGATAAAAGCTGAACAAACTTCAGGTTTTCTTCTTCTTTGCTTTCTGGTTTAAAAGATATTGGCGGGGATCCCTGGGTGGCTCAGCGGTTTGGCGCCTGCCTTTGGCCCAGGGCGCAATCCTGGAGTCCCGGGATCGAGTCCCACGTCGGGCTCCCTGCATGGAGCCTGCTTCTCCTTCTGCCTGTGTCTCTGCCTCTCTCTCTGTCTCTCTCTCTCTATGTCTATCATGAATAAATAATAAATAAAATATTTTAAAAAAAGATATTGCCAATAGCCTCATAGTCTGGATAGTCTGGAAATAGTTTTGGGGTATAAAACCATAGCATGATTATTCTATGGCTAGTGCATACCCAAGATGTCCGGGGATTTCTAGTGCTATCCAAACTCCTCCGCTGGTTCAAAAGAAAGGTAAAGAATAGATGACTCCCTGGGATATGACCACATACACATGTCACATGACTTCTAGCTTCTAGG
This sequence comes from Vulpes lagopus, assembly GCF_018345385.1. Taxonomy (NCBI): domain Eukaryota; kingdom Metazoa; phylum Chordata; class Mammalia; order Carnivora; family Canidae; genus Vulpes; species Vulpes lagopus. Next base: position 29,693,793 of record NC_054847.1, on the reverse strand, counting down.
GAGCTAAGGGGCTGTCCAATTTCTGGGTAAAAATCACTGGGCTGCTGAGAACCAGTGAATATGCCACCGTCCAGTCAAGCCACAGTCTAATCAGTCAATCAGATCAGAAACTTACAGCAACCACAAAAAAGACTTCTTACCATCCCTCTACAACGTGGTCACTTTTACTTTTGCTGCTGGCACCACCTCTCAAAGTAGTATCACTAGAGAAACCCCATTCCTTTGCCCTTCCTGCTTCCCCCCTTGACACAGTGCTGACTGTTCAGAGCACTGCCGGTGTTCTCTTAGACCAAGGCAAGACTCCACGCCTCCTGAGTGGACCATGAGAGCATTCCAGGCTGTGACAGGGCAATTTTTCAGAGAGGTTTCTCTTATACTCACCCTGAGGGATTTATCACTTCTCTTCTCTCAGAGGAGCAAAGGTGGAACTTCAGGCACTCTGGGGGACTTTTCAACCAGCAAGTTCCACCTGAGAATATTCAGTCCCTTGTATGTTTTCTACTCTCATTCTTTTCTTTTAGAGGTTTCATATTGCTTGTTTTTCTCTGAACAAGTTTTATCTTAACCTTCCTTTGGAATATGCTCTCTTCCCAGAAAGCCTCACTCCTCTGGATCTTCCAACTCCAAGCCAGCAAGCTGTTCTTCATTCTCCAAGAGACAGTCTTCCTTGATGAAGACTTTCCTCACGCTCCCAAGTAGTTTCTGGTGCTTTTCTTAGCTCTTACATTATTAACCCCATTAAAGCAGGTGTCAGGTTATAACTGTTGATTCTCAATATATAGCAGAATATAGTACATATCCTCACTAAATTATAAATTTTTCAAGGGCAGAGGTTGTGCCTTACTCATCTTTGTAATCCCAGCCCTAATAAATAGTAAGCATTCAATAAATCACTTCTTAAATATGAGTTAAAAAAAATAGCCTGTCAGGAGTCCTACTGAGACTCTCTTATGGACCAGGTACTGTGCCAACAACTGTGTATGCTCAGAATCTTCTTAAAAACACTGAGAGGGAGGTAGGTACGTAGAATTAATATCCCTCCTTTTTAAAAATAGATTTTATTCATTTGAGAGAAAGAGAGTACCAGCAGGGGGAGGGGCACAAGGAGAAGGAGCAGCAGACTCCTTGCTGCGCAGAAAACCTCAGGTGGGGATCTATCCCAGGATCCTGGGGATCATGACCAGAGCTGAAGGCAGATCACTAACCAACTGAGCCACCCAGGCGTCCCTCCCCATCCATTTTTTAAGATTTTTATTTTTCAGTAATCTCTACACCCAAGGTGGGGCTTGAACTTCCAACACAGAATATCAAGAGTCACATGCTCTATTGAATGAGTCAGCCAAGTGCCCCCTTAGCCCCCCCTTTTTTTTTTAAATGGATAAAATGATACTTAAACTTTCAGGATTTGAACTCAAATTCTGATCTCTAAAGTTCATGCTCCTATCCACTTTATATTTCAACGAGAAAGGATAACAAATAAATTGATATAAGAGGATTTTTTTCGAGAAAGCATATTTAAACATTTAAGTTGGGAATTACCTATGATATCTTAGTGGAGGCTTCTTTGTGAGGCTTTCTAAAATAAATCACCATATATATGAATGATTTTTCTGGACTTGCTGCTTGCTTTTCTATCTCATACCTTCATACATGCTGTTCTTTCTCTACTAAGTCCTTACCATCTTATCCACCTGTAGAATTCCAATTTACACTTTAAAATTTTGTGAGGGCATCACTTTGGATTTGAAGTTTTCTGCCAAAGAATATATTTTTATCATAAGGGGTTTCTGGAACTCAGAATTACTTTATAAACATACATTTCTAGATATTATATTTGTTTATTTACCTATTTTCCTTATTCACTCTGAATTTTTTCAAATGCAGAATCCATTTCTTCCTATTTTTTGAACCTGTAGGGCTTGTGTAGCACAAAGCCACACATACATTGAGGAACTTAGTAAAAATCTTGGCTAACTGCATTTCTTTGTTTCCATATGGTCGTTGGGTAGGTTTGAGGTATTACTTGTCCCTAACTGGCTAAGCAGGTGTGAAAAACATCCACACATGCCATTGCCCATGTTCCTTCCTTCTTGAAACTTTCCATTTCTCCACACAGAATGTACTCCATTCTTTTTGGTTTCAGAGTCCTTACTTCAATTCAGGTCTGTCTCTTTGCAAAGGCCATGTCCTTAATGACTACAATATATCTAGGACATGCATCATCTACTATGGCTTGGGCTAGATTTTAAAGCACAAATAAAAACAAAGCAAGCACTTCATAATCTTAGGGATAGGTAGACACTAAAGAGAGAACTTTAAAATAAAAAGATAAATGTGTGTGCCATTAACAAAAAAAGAAGTAAATTAATTCTGCCTGAGGAGAGTTAGGATGATTTGATAGAAGTAACATCGGAATTGGGCCTTATAGTAAAACGTGTTCATTTGGCGGGGTGGGGGGAGTGGGGAGCAATGAGGAATGGGTAAGGCAAGAGGCACTGTACAGAAGATGGCACATGTCTAAAAGCAAGGAGACCTGAAGAAGCCCAACATAATATTGAAGCAGAAGCATTCTGGTGAGCTGGAACAAGGGGAAAAGTAATAGGAAGCAAGGCTGGAGGTCTAAGATGGAGTAAAATAAAGATAATAGACTTATGTGCCAGACTGAAAATATGATTTTATAGAAACTGAGATGGACACCTCTGAGTGACCTTAATCAGGGTAGTGACAAAACTAGATTTGTGTTTGGGAACAAATGACTTCAGCAAAAGATAGAATATAGAGTAGAGGGAAGGCCAGAGGTAGATTTATTAGCTAAAAAGGCTACTTACTACCATTGTCTAGCCAAAAAATGAGCTAAAGCAACAGAAATAAGAATAACATGAAGATATAAATGGGTAGACTTAGGGGTTATGAAGGAGACAAGTTCTATAGGATTTGGTAACTGACTATGGAGGTAAAGCAAAGAGTAGAAGATGGTGACATTTCTAACTTGGGAATGAGGTAACAGAATGACACCATGCAAGAGCGTAAATATAAGCAGAAGGAGATGTTTTGAGAGATGTAAATGAGTTTAATTACAAAAATGTTGATTTTGAAGGACCTTTGGGACATAATGTTAACCACTTAGTCTAAGACCTAATCATATGCTGTTGAATTTGATGTGTTTATGTAGACTTCTCAACCAATGCTAAAATCTTTGAAGATCTTGTATTTTCTTTCCTTTGCAACATCACTAGCATATAGAAAGGCTCATTAAAACAACAATAATAACAAATATCTGGTGAACTGACTTGATTTGTATGGACCATGATTCTGTACATAAATCAAGATATAATTTTATTATCCATTATAGGATTAGGAAGCAAAAGTCATCAAAATTTGCTAAATCAGTATGTACAAAGAATCCTAATATACTTTTACAGCATGAAAGCAAAAAAGAAAGAAAAATGACATTCCTTTACATTTACTAGTAGCTAAAGGACATTTTCCCCTCTAACTCCTGGTTTATCTGCTTTTCATCATGGAATAATCAGTATCTGGTCTACCTGAGAAAATGACATGATCCAAATTCACTCTTTTACTCACCAGTCGCAAGGACTATGGTGTCAGATATTGGTTCGGTCAGAGCACACACAACTTTGAGCAAGTTAAAAAGTAGACCTTTAGTTCAAAACTGTATGAGAGGATAACAAGACTTATCTCATAAATAAGGATTAAATGCTGTATTTAAAAGTGTCTATAACTATCCCTGGTATTTAATAAGCAGGCAAGCTAATATTTTGCCTTAATGTGTTCGTTATGAGTGGAGAGAAGACTCAACATTTTAAAATATTGTTTTTCATATAAGACTTTGGATATTATACCATAAAATCATCTTCAAAGTTAGTAGGGCATACTGCTTAAAAAGTCAAATACTGACATTAAACCTAGTTTAAAGTTTATTTTCATGCAGCCTTCAAGGAGTTAGTTCACTTAAATATGCTTTCTCATCTATAAAATGGGGATAAAAATTATATCTACTTTGAAGGTGACTCTGTGGATTAATGACATAATGCACACAAAGTATGTAATATTATGTACCAGTTACTATGCTAATCCAAATGTTAGCTATTAAAACTATAACCACTGTAATCCATTTTGTCTATATAGAAATATATGCAATTCTTATTGCAGAGATAAAATAGCATATATACGTGTGTGTGTGTAAATACATGTGTGTATGCCCTCATGCATGTGAGGAGGAAATCAAAGGGAACCAAGAAATTAAATTCAATACACTGAAAAATATATCATAAAAAGTTGCATATTATAGGAAAACAAATTTTTAGTCAGAAATAAGATACAGTGATAAATTATCAACTAAATTTTAATATTTGTAGAATACATAAACTGTCATTTTTATGTAAATTTGGATGATCACAGGAGACATGAAAAAAATTTTCTAGCGTATTTTCATGAATTTCCAGAAGCAAGGACCTTAGGAATAACAGAATTTACACTGGAAATATTTACCCAACTAACTTTAATCTGCTCTTAAGAAAGAAATACATAGATGAACATTTATAGGTCTTTTTATTTTACCAATAAATAATGTAATAATAGCACAAGTATTTTTCCCACAGAAAAATATTTCTGACTTATCACTGATCACCTTTTTTTTTCCCCCTTTAGCAATAAAGATCCTTCACTGAGCAGTTTGTCTTACAGGTCTCCCTTGACTCCAACAACATGTTTGATGAGTAAGTTGACTAAAATACAAGTTATAATCCTTAACTAGGGAATTTTCTCTTCTGTGTTTAAACAGAAAGTCCTAAGAGTACTGGACTCATAACCTGTTGCCCAGTGCCATGGTACAAAAGTGTTTATGCATTAATACTAAATAGTTCAGCAACATGGGCATACTAGCTTATTAATCCAGATTTAATCATTTGAAATGAGATAACGGCATGTCCCTATTAGTCTAAGGTTCAACCCTGAATTTATCTATGAAGGAAACCAGCAAAAATAAATTAAGACCATAATAAGATTTAGAAGGAAATGTTTGTCCAATTTTACATACTATTTTCAAGCAGTCTTTAAACTATTTTAGCAGCATTAATTTACATGCCACTACTTAATATGTGCATTACAAGTAACACTGATTCATTCAGACATAGAGAAGTTTCTTCTTGGAAACAGTTATATCACTATATACATCTGAGGTAAAGCTGCATATATTTTTAAACAATTGTAAAAGTCATTGGATCCAACCTCAATTATTCTGACTTAGCAGTACTCTCAAGAGCTATCACTGGAAATCCTAGTCTGAAGTCTATTAAACACTTGAGTAACCAGAGAGCAAATAGGTGTATCTTACTAAGACTAAAATAAGTCTTAAAGTCTTAATAAGAAGTTTATATTAATTTGTATATTATGTACATGGGGCAAAATGTTTATAACTCGTATTTCCTTTAATAAAAGTAACGAATAACTGCATGTCTTTACCATCCTGGTGTTCATTAATCCATCAACTTGATATTTTTGTAGGTAAGTCAAGAATTTAGTAGGTAATGTAGTAAAATCAACTGAAAACCTGTTCCCAGGCTAAGGGCAGAATTCGAATAATATGTAAAGCTCTGGAGCAGTGATTCTCAAACTTAACAGTGAACAGAAGAATCACGTGGGAAGCCTTGTTAAAATGCAGATTCCAGAAGCCAGCTCCTTGGAAATTCCTACATAGTAGGTATGGGTTATGGTGTGCGTTTAAATAGGCAACTTAGGGGCCAGCCCCGATGGCGCAGCGGTTTAGCGCCGCCTGCAGCCCAGGATGTGATCTTGGAGACCCTAGATCGAGTCCCGCGTCAGGCTCTCTGCATGGAGCCTGTTTCCCCCTCTGCCTGTGTCTCTGCCTCTCTCTGTCTCTATGAATAATGAATAAATAAAATCTTTAAAAAAATAAATAGGCAACTCCGGTCTAGGGGGTTAATAATCAGTCTTCAGCAGATTCATAAACTTGCTGATACATAAGGGTTACAGAGTTTTTCATGGACTCCCTCCCTCCAGAGTCCAATACTTTTATCATATTTTCAAAGGAAACCAAGCCCCAAAAGAGAGCAAAAGCCACCTTGCCTGTGGAAGCCCTGAAGCCCCAATAAAATAGTCTCTGACCAGCAACAGGATTCCCACACCTTATGAAGGTTTCCTTTAGCACTACTAGTCTGGTTCCTTTTCCTTTTTATCTTTAGAGAAATCACCAAATTGCAATTTTTATAAAATCACCAAATGCTAGTATCAAAACTTTATCAAACATCACTATTTCCTTTCCAAGAGATTTTGAAATCTGCAACTTCACTTATTTGCAGGATTTTTTGTTTTTGGGGGGGTTGTTTTGTGGCTCCTTCCTCATCTTTCCAGATATGTTAATATAAATTTCATTTTATTCTCTATTCAATGTAGATTTTAGAGGAAATGTATAGATTTTTTTTAAAAAAAATGTAATGTGCCTTGATAATGTAAAAATTTAAAAATTATCCTTGTTTTTGAAAAGCTAAATAGCTTTAGGTATCCAACAGCATTATTTAAAAGTGTGTAGGGGGCATTCTGGCTTTTTACTTGAAGTCCCCTATAGCTTACTCACAGCCGTGAGAGATGTTTTATCTCTAAGTCATAAACCCCTTTTCTTCCTCATAGAGGTATATACTTCTCATCAGTCATGCAAAGGAAGACTTAACTTTAAAGTGTTATTCAGGCACAAAAATAAACAATAGGAAAAATTGCCAAAAAGGGTATAGAGAGATGTACAATCACTGAACTCTTAGTGTAGCAGCACCTTGTTCATCCAGATGTTTAGTTATTCTAATGACTATTCTGTAGAAAAAAGAAAGAAGGGGGATCCCTGGGTGGCTCAGCAGTGTAGCGCCTGCCTTTGGCCCAGGGCACGATCCTGGAGTCCTGGGATCGAGTCCCGCGTCAGGTTCCCAGCATGGAGCCTGCTTCTCCCTCCTCCTGTGTCTCTGCCTCTCTCTCTCTCTCTCTCTGTCTATGATAAATAAATAAATAAATCTTAAAAAAAAAAGAAAAAAGAAAGAAAATGTTTTTTCTGAACTATGGTTAACATCCACCTAATAGCTCTTATTAAAGTGGTGTTTACTATTTTTATCCATGTAGATTCTTATGAATGAGAAATTCTGCCTTTTTAAAGAATACTATATATGCTGATCACTTACCTGCAACTTAACTGCTCACCTGAGGTTGAGAAGGGTAACAATACTTTTGTACGTTATCTTTTATGTATCGATTTACAATGAAAGATAAGCAGCAAACCAGGAAGTAAGTTCTCCCTCAGTGGCCAGAGCTTTTCTATCCTTTCCCTCCCTCTCAGAGTAAAATATAGGTAAGGATAGGATGCTTCCTTCACCTCTATTTAAGGAGAGAATCTGTTCCCCTTAAGGAATTTCAAGTACTAGCACACCGGTATTAAAAGTTTTTTGTTAATGCTTTTGGACAGTGGGAAAGCAGAAGAAAGGCAGTGGAGACAAAGAAGAATCTTCTTTTGCCTCAGTAATCAATTTCTGCATCAAAACATGTATGACTTACTGGATTTAGAAGAAAGGGTGGCAGTGTGAGTGTGCAGGTGTGTGCTGGGACGAGGGAGAGCACTGTTAAACAGCACAATCTGTTAATACCCAGTTCTCATCTTGCTCCCTAAGAAAGACTATCCATTATGGCAGGGGGGCAGCTCTTTTGGAGGTCCATTTCAAGGCACTTCAGGACATGAATGTCTATATAATTGGCCATTTTTAACTATTACTTTCCCAAACTTCTAAATTCACTTCAATTTCACCTAACCAGTCAGAAGGCCCCTCTCCTACTTCTTCCTTGGGCCAAGCTATGATGAGTGCCCTCAGCTATCCTGCCCTAGTCTAAGCAACTAGAGTGAGGATCCAGAAGCCGCCCTCACAAGATTCCTCATTACACTCTGGTGTCAGTCCAAAAATAAGTCCATATTCTGCAATGTCAACAGCCCTCTAGCAACCTGTGAACCTAGTGTTTAAGCATCTCTCAAGTGCAAGGCATGAGAATGCCAACCCAGCAGACTTCAGCTCTAGAACAATAATTCTCAATACTGGCTGTACTTTAGCATCTTCTGAGAAACTTTTAAAAATAACCATACCAAGATTCTCATTCTCAGAAATTCTGATTTAAATGTTAGAGGATGATCTTTAATGATTTTAATGTGCATTCATTAGAAACAGTATCTTAGATCTAGGAGAAAGAAGTGTGTGCAAAAGCAAACAAAAAGTACTGCTTTGACATGTCAAACTATTAAGGATGAGATAAATAATAATGGATTTATATATGATAAGGATTAAAATGTATTTAATTTAAAGATTAAATTAAAAAACTGATACTGGTGTTTGGACAAATAAAACAAAAAACCTGTATTAAAAAACACTATTAGTTATTTATAGCAATTATTTATTATATTTTCCTAATTATAAATTTCAACAATGATACCACTAAATTTACAAATTAGCCATTTTGGTTTTAATTAATTAGATTACAGAAATATAGAAAAAAGAGAATCATAGGACTGGATATCTAACTCTGTGCATATACTATATGCTCACATTTAATGGACAAGAGCTTACTTATGATTTTTTTTTTTTTTTTTTTTTACAGAAAGGTTAGTTAGTTTTTTTTTTTTTTTTTTTTTTTTTTAATTTTATTTATTTATGATAGTCATACAGAGAGAAAGAGAGAGAGGTAGAGACACAGGCAGAGGGAGAAGCAGGCTCCATGCACCGGGAGCCTGATGTGGGATTCGATCCCGGGTCTCCAGGATCGCGCCCTGGGCCAAAGGCAGGCGCCAAACCGCTGCGCCACCCAGGGATCCCTTACTTATGATTTTAAAAAATTAAAGAAGATATTACCTATCAGTAGGGTACTGATTAAATTTTTTTTGATTAAATATTTTACTAGACAATAGCCCAATATTATAGACCACTAGATTCCCTTTTCTTAAATGAGGAGCAATAGTACATACCCAAACTATCAAATATTTTGAAACATAACTAACAGTCCAGTGCTCTCCTGCTTATTTGATACATGTCATTTTACATGCAAAACTCCTTATTCTATATATTATTTTCATATAGACTGTACAAATTTGAAAGATAATAAAATTGAAGAATATACAGTAACTCAATAAAATGAATATATTCAGAAGCTATATGCAAACAGAGTTTCTGTATGCAGAATATTTTATTAGTTTATTGCTAAAATTTCAGAAATGTTTTACTCTCATTTCTGATTACAAGTCAAGCAGCAGTGGCTTCTGACATTTCAGCACTGAGTTTTCTTGTATCTCTTTTAGTCCAGAGTAGGAAGTGATTTTAAAAACACTTAAGTACATCAGAAGAGCTTTCTATTTACAGGAATTCTTCAGTGAAACTTTTCATCATTTACTTTACAGATTTACAGGTTCAATTTTTCATGTAACAAATTTATTAAAATTTGGCAAAATAAAGTGACTATAGTATGTACCCTAAGAGACAAAATTATGAATATATACCCCCCCAAAATATAAAGCATACAGGAAACATTATAACCTAGTTCTAAATAATATATCAGTATGAAGTAGATATGTTAAAAAAAGCTTTCTTATAAATAAAAATATGTTCATGTCTTGATATCTGGATGAAAGATATAGTATTATTATTTCTGAGATGATAGATCTAAGGTTGTAAAGTAGAATATGTGTTTTTAAGTCCCAGCTACTTCGTCTGTAGTCTGTTGCACCATCTTTCTCATTTACCATATGCATTGTAGGTGGGATGTTTCCTGTTGTTACTATGTCTAGCTTTTTGCAGACTCAATTTTCAAACACTTTATTTACTTCTCAAATGTGATCCTATAATTGTGCTTTATTGTCCCCAAGTCAAAGTAAGTTACTAGGATGTGTATTTAGTTTTTCTATATAATATCCTTTAAAAAAAATCAAACTTTTTGTTAACCTAAAAAAATTTAAACAGTAACGCTGAAAAAGATATGAAAATTACAATGGAAACAAAGATGAAATTATGAAACTTCTTTTTTACAAATCCTTGTAATTTATTAATCAAAACTTTGTAATTGGAATACCCTTTATAATTTACTATGAAGCCTTTCTTATCAGACATATCCAGGAATGGTCTACAGGAACAGCATTTTAAACCAGTGTTAGATCAAAAGCATCCCAGGAAAAATTGTTTCTTTAATCTTATACCATCCTGTTTTTCTTTATTTTTTTTGCAGCAACAAGTACACTATAGCTTAGCAAATGCAAGATAATTAAAACAACTTTCTTTACTGAGAAAAAAACCCCAAATATACCCCTGAAAAGTTTTGGTGGACAAGACTTCAGGAATCATAGAACCAACGTAAATGGTTTCCAGGGGCACAGAGATCCCTTTAAAAAATTCTGTACAAATATGAACACAGTAAGACCCTTAAAAACTATTTAGTAAATGTTAAAGGAGAGCCAAAAAAAATTTAACGAAATTCAAATAAAGTACAAATAAGCACAAAACAATAAGTTTAACAAGTATATAATTTCTATATTACATTAATGATATTCAAGTCCAAAGTAGCTGATCCAAATTTTTAGGCACTTTGCCTTACTTTCTTCTCTTTCAGCTTCCTGTTTTAAACCAAATGGCGAATAGACCAAGAGGCAGGGGACCTCAGTCCTACATATATCACTTGCTATATGATCTTGGATAAACCATTTTTTTCTGGCATGAGTATTTCTTCATCAATAAAACTAAGAGATTGAAAATTACATGCCTTTATTATCATCATCTAGAAAAGTCTTACAACTCAACTTATATATTCATTCTCTAAGTACATCAAAGACTTGTTAACTCTTGGCAATGTTGACCACTCTTAAGTGCCATGGTCCCTCCCTGTCTTATTCACTGCTAGATAACTGACTCATAGCAACTATCATTTGGAGGACAAGTAACTGAATGAGTACTTATGCTTCTCTGATATTACTACGAAAAACTGAAAATTGTTTCTTGAGTCCTAGGTCTCTCTTTACCTAACTACATATATAACAAGTGTTAAGTACAACAATGTATGCTTTCTCTCTGAGAAAAATTCCTGCTTATAAAAATATTACTGCTCCCTTGAGTCAGGATTTGATGTCCCTTAGCAGCTGATGCTAGCCTTAATAGCCTAAAATATCCATAACCATCTCATTTAAAGAGAATAATTCTTTTCACAAGTCAGATCTAAAAAAAAAAAAAAAAAAGACTTTTAACATATTTTTTAGCAGAAACTTAAGTGGTTTAGTCACATCAGCATTACAAAGTAATTTGAACTAGGTCATCAGATGATTAGGATCCCTGAGTCTATGCCCCTATCAGCAGAGTGAACATATCAAAATATCAGAGAGAGAATGAGAGAGAGAGACAGAGAACCTTTTGTAGAACGTCTTTACAAAATCTGAACATTACTTCATGAGGAAAGTAGCAAGGCCATTGTATCTTTGAGTTAGTATCTTGCTATTTTAGACACATACAGAATTATCTTTAAATTTCTATAATTTAAGTGGCAGTTATGTAAAAATTCCCATTAAAGTCTGTAAATTTTAAGACTGGAATACTAAATTTTAAGTTTTGCTATTTTTAAAAAGAAAATTCATAGTAAGTTATTTTTTATAATAATCCTACCTCCTAAGCAACTATGAAAAATAATTACAAATTTGAAATTAGATACTCTTCTATTACTTATTTGTTTAACAAATCATTTACAATTCTCTCTCTAAGAGAGAGTTCTGAGTCTTTTGGTCACCATCAGTTATTATTTTTTGGATTACCAACCAAACTGTTTATCACTCTCTTAAATTGATGAATTATAGACACTACATACTTTAAACAAGAAAAAACTTTTTAACGTTCCTTTAACGTCTTTATAGAAATATGCTGTTCTTATAATCCTAGTGCTTTTCAAAAGTTAATTGTAAAATAATAATTTATTCTTTGAAACTCAGAATTGTTTTCCATAGGAATTTTTTTTTTTTTTTTTTTTTTTATGATAGTCACAGAGAGAGAGAGAGAGAGAGGCAGAGACACAGGCGGAGGGAGAAGCAGGCTCCATACACCGGGAGCCCGACGTGGGATTCGATCCCGGGTCTCCAGGATCGCGCCCTGGGCCAAAGGCAGGCGCCAAACCACTGCGCCACCCAGGGATCCCTTCCATAGGAATTAAATATTAACAACAATGGTTCAGTTTCTAAGATGGCTTGGAAAAGCACAATGAACCTATAATATGTAATATGTAGTATGAGAGCATTGATAACATGAGAAACAGGGAAGGAGTTTTTGAACTAGTTCATGAGGGTGGGGAGAGAGAAGCTATTGATAATTTTTAAAAATATGCAATCCTTAAATATCCAAAGAGATACCTTTCATTAATCTAATTCCATTTAAAATAATTTTTTTCCATATAAGTTTCAGTGAATAAAAACTTAAGAGGACACATCCAAAGGAAACACAAGCCAATAAAATTTTTGAAGAACAAAATAACTTTTACCTTATTTATTTTGCCAGCTAATAGGTTTGTTGTTTGAATACTTAATAAAGAATAGACATAGCTTGGCTCAACATATTGGCACATGAAATATTCTGAATTCAAATTTAGGCTTTCTACTGACTTTTCTACTGTCGTGCTTTAAAAGATCTGAACTTTCTGTATGTCTGTTACTTTATGTGAAACAATAGGGATGTTTTCCCCCACTATCTTTCAACAAATAAGATCAAAAATTTAAAAATAACAGAAAGAATCTGGAAAGTACAAAATTCTACATAAAAGTCTGGACATAATTCTCAAGTAACCATATATTAAACTAAATTACACTGAATTTGTTTTGGGACTCCTGGGTGGCTCAGTGGTTGAGCATCTGCCTTTGGCTCAGGTTGTGATCCCGGGGTCCTGAGATCGAGTCCTGCATGGGGCTCCCATGGAGCCTGCTTCTTCCTCTGCCTGTGTCTCTGCCTCTCTCTGTGTCTCTCATGAATAAATCAAATCTTTAAGAAAATAAAAAATATACTAAAAACCAAACTGAATTTTTTTATTGTGACAAATGAGAAACTACCAAGTTAGTCACTCACTATGACATTTAAGTTAACAGTTTTTCAATATTACAACTAATGCAGACAATACATATAATCACTAGAACAGTTAATACTTTTAAAAGTATGTGCCAGGCATTTTTAAAGATATATATAAGATATATATACATATATATCTTATTAGATAACCCTGCGGTGGCCACAATCATTATACGTATTTTACTAATGAAGATATTGAGGCACAGAATGTCATAAGGATTTGAATCCAGACAGCCTGGCTCTATAGTCCAGGCTCTTAACTTTTTTTAACACCGCCTATTTAATTTGGGGAAACTAGACAAAGAAAAGTAACCTATTTCCATTTTATTTCACTTAATAAGAATTACCAAAACACTGCTGTAAGCTAGGAGTAGAATATTTACATTAATGAAGTGTGATCATTTATTCAAACTTCTCTAATATCTGAGTTCCACAATATTTATAAGGTGTCCATTTTATTAGCTAAGTGAAGAAAAGTAAAAAGGTAAGAGTACATCAGATCCATGTGTAGAATTTCACAGAAAGTCTTAAAATATTTTTAGGAGTAATGGATAATTTTATTTTTTTTAAAAGATGAAAAAATTTAATTCATAATTTCACAAAGATTCTGAAACATGGTTATTACTAATAATAGAAGCACAGAAAGAGAAGGAAATGAATTGAAATTTTAGTGAATGTCCACAAGATGCTAGGATTTCATATGCACTCCAGTATTTATCAGTCACAACCCTGTGAGAAATCAGTCACTATACAAATTTTACAGACAATCCTACATTCAGAACAATCAGTATATGGAACCAGTGTTCAAACTCAGGACCATCTCTGAAGCTCTAAAAGTTGTTCCCTATTAATCAAAAAAAGTATGGTTATCAGTGATCATCTGTGAATATTATACTACAGCCTTGTAGTGTATCTCAAATTCTGGAATTGTGCTATCTCCAGCTTTGTTTTTCTTTCTCAAGCTTGCTTTGGCTATTTGGGTGTTTTCTTGTGAAACCATACAAATTTAGTAATTCTTATTTTAGTTCTGTGAAAAATGCTGTTGGTATTCTGATAGGCAATGAATTAAATTTGGGTTATAAAGACACTTTAACAATATTAATTCTTCGAATGCATGAGCATAGGATATCTTTGCATTTGTTTGCGTCATCTCTAATTCCTTTCATCAGTGTTTTATAGTTTTGGGAGTACAGGTGTTTCACCTACTTGGTTAAGTTTATCGCCAGGTCTTTTATTCTTTCTGGTGCAATTGTAAATGGAATTGTTTTCTTAATTTCTCTTTCTCCTACTTCATTATTAGTATACTGAAATGCAACCAACTTCCGGTTATGGAATGAATAAGTCACAAGAATAACATGTAAAGCATAGGGAATATAATCAATGGTACTGTAATAGTGCTGCATGGTGACAGCTGGTAGCTACACTTGCAGTGAGCACAGCATAACATAGAGTTGTTGAATCAATCCATTACATGCCTGAAACAAACATAATGTGTGTCAACTATATTCAGATTAAAAAATCCAATAAAATAGTTCATTCCAAATATAAAAAAGATATAGAAATATATATTAAATTCAATATTTAAGCATAAATTGCATAATCTTTCTTATCCAAAGTTAAAATGTTGTAACACTTTAAAATGGTATCTGTCTCACTTTTACATTCTTAACAGAATTTTTTGCATTGGTGTGTATAAGCAGTGACACAATATGAAGAATGTACTTCTGGATGGTTCTTTTGTTGTTTTTAGGAGGTTTAAATAAGATAATGTATGTAAAATGCTTAGTAAAGTGAGTGGCAAAAAGTAAGCACTCAATATACATGAATACTAACTACTACACTAAAAAATCCTATCCAGCATTCTTTAATCATAATTGTTATTTTCTAAACTGTATCTGATAAAGGCATTTTGGTGGGGTATGTCTCATACCTATTAGCTTATCACAGAACTAGGGATCTCAGGACACTTTGATAGAAAGACAAGTAGGAAGTCGTAAAATAAGGAACACATCAATCCCTAAACAACTCCCAAGTGATTCTTCATTTCTGTTTAAAAGGTATCCTGACCCTTAGTGTTATTAAATAAATTTAGTAGACATCTTTTCAACACGAATAAGCTTCCCAAACACTTATGTCCTAGGACTGAAATCCTAGGTGGTCTGCTAGACACTTCATGAAAAATAAACCAATGGTAGTGATATCATCTCAGTAAGAATGTTCTATAAACTAGTAAAAAAGCAAGTAAGTGAACAAAGAAGCACTAAACTCAATTCTGTAGTTTTTGATTTTAGATGTTAACCAGCTTTAAAAGCATAGCCTGCCATTTCTGAGAATGCCAGAAAGTTAAATTCAAGATCATCTGATGGATGACCCAGTGGCAAAATTTACTGACCAACAATAATGTGACGCACCTTGTCTATTCTATGAACGCTTGTACATATTTTACCTCATCCTTAAAATTTAACACATCTTTGCAATATCTTGGTCTTAATAAAATTCAAGTGACTTAATCTACTTTTTATAATGGTCTTAGCATTTAGGGTATTTCTTGAACTTTTATTAATCAGATTGTTTATTACTTAATACAGATAGAAACTGGCATTCAAAGAAGCTTACAACTTAAAGATTAACATGAATATATTTTATCAACAATATAAGTTACATGGAAAACAATAATTAAAAATTTAATTTCTTCAAGTTTGTCTTTGGGGTTCCTGGGTGGCTCAGTCAGTTAAGCATCTGCCTTTAACTTTGGTCATGAAGCATTGGAATCCCTGCTCAGCAGAGTCTGCTTCTCCCTTATTCTCTCTCCCTTTGCCTCCCCACCTGCTTTGCTCATGCCTGTGCTCTCTCTTTCAAATAAATAAATAAATAAATAAATAGAATCTTTATAAAAAACCAAACTACTACTCCGAGATACATCATATTTTCAAGGCTAATATGGAGGCCTGAAATAGTTCATGCAACCTAATAATTTGTAATTAATTCTGACTGTATAAATTAACCTAAAAATAACCAAAATAAAGTTGGCATTGTATTGCGATCAGTTTGTAATTCTGCTTTTCTTAAAGGAATTTAAAAAATTTCTGTGTTTTAATAACATCAACACAAACATGCCCTAGATTTAGGACATTCAATTTGTGAATATGTCTTCTACTCTGTCTTGGTTTGCTCCAGGTACCACAATGTGATATATCGAGGTGCCAATTAAAGGTCTTTTCAAGTTGTCCCACTGAATGTGTCCCTTAAGATCATTTGCTATGATATCCTACACCAGCCTAGCACATTTGTAGGCTTTTTCTTTTTCTTCATTATTTACAACTCAGTTTATTCATACCAGGATATTCTCCTGAATACATACAGACATTAATTTTAATTCCCTTTCTTCTTTTTCTTTTCTAAACTCTGCCTACTTATGTTTAAGGCATAAGGTTATGGTCACTACTTCCCATTGTTTTCTGTGTTAAAGGGGTTTTATATAACTTGACCACTATAACCATGATTCCATGGGGAAAATCACTATGAGTTTTAAACTCAAACAAAAATGAACTCTTATAATAAACCCTTTTAGAAGTTTTTGAACTGAGCACAAAGAATATTAGTCTAAGTATAAATATTAATCCTAAGGATAAAGAAAACGTAGGCCTATAACATCTTGCAGTTTGATTCCCACCTAAATCTCTACCATCACCTTTTACCATGCACTCTCTAGTTCTTACCATCTGTTATTCTGTCATTTAAAGCTAGGTACTATGCTCTCTCACCCCTCAGTACCTTTATACATATTATTTGTTACCTCTAAAAAACTTTTCTCCCTCTTGATCAAGTTAACTAATTCATTAAGATTTCAGCTAACTAAGCAGTTCCTCAAAAAAAAAAAAAAAAAAAAAAAAAAGAGAGAGAAAAGAAAAGAAAAAGAAAAAAAAAAAGAAAAAAAAAAAAGAAAAGAAAAACAAACTTCCCTTGATCCCACTGATTGGTTAAATTACTCTTCAAAACACGTTCATAGTAAATACCATGTACCTCTCTATAGTAATTGGAATAGTTTCAGCTTTGCACTTATTTATATGATTATTTGATTAATATCTGTATCTCTAGGGTAAGTCCAGAAGAGCAAGATCCATGTCTATTTTTGGTCACTATTTTAGTGAGCACATAATAGGTGTCAACACATATTTGTTGAAAAAAAAAAGACATTGGGAAACCACTGGTTAAAAAAAAAAAAAGAAAGAGAGAGAGAAAGAATACTTACTGAGTCAATGACCCCTACATAAGAGAAAAATCACTGATTTTTCAAGTTAAAACAATACAGAGCCATATTTGATAGAACTCTTTTCCTCTTTTCAGGGGGAAAAAAGGTCCATTTGTCATGGTAGGGATAGGTGGTATTGTCTGACAAGATGGGGCCAGCTAGAAATAAATTATGCCAGATGCAAATAAAACTCGCTAAGTAAATGGAGAAAACATAAGCTATATCTTCATAGTTTTATTTGTGTACTATTTACTATTGATCCTAGGGACAACTAGAGTATTAATTTTAATTTTAAAAGGAAAAATATAATTTTCCTGTTTTAACTACACAGTGTTTCATTTCCAAATCATATATAATATACTTGCTTTAGATTCTTCACAAATTTTCCAGTTAAAATTACAAAAAACTATTAACTTCCTTAGGTTTTCTGCAAGTTATTATTTCCCTATTTCTTTTCTGACCTGCATTCATGGAAATAAAGTGTTAAAAACAAAAATGCAAGATACATTATTTCTAACCCCTTTTTTAATTTACCAGGTTATTTTGAATTTTAATCCTAGTTTTCAAATTACTAAAGGTAAGCTTCCCCATCCCCTCATCGCATTGGAAGCTTTGTCTTCTTGAGTTACTTTCTCCTGAACCAACCTACGGTTTCTCCTCTATCTAAACCCTGATTAACTCATGTTCTCCCAAGAAGCCCACTGTGATTAACTCTACAGAATTCTAATTGCTTCTTTACACTGCATATTTTCAGACTCAGTTTGATGTCATTTTACTAAAGCTCCTGAAGTGTTTTTTCATGTTTCAGTCCCTTAAAAAAAAAAAAAAAAGAATTTTAAAAACTTGTTTTATCTTTGTCTTCTATTCAAACCATTACCTGAATACAGAAAAATTTTAAAAATGTTAAGTAACTATGCCATCCATATTTTGAAGGAGCATATAATTTGGAGCACTGATTAAAATAATAAGTCTATCTTAAGTCCAACATATATCTTATCTCAAACTAAAACTGACTTTATGACTGACATTCTTCACACCACTAGTTCCCTGGTCAAAATTTTCCTAGGTTAGTAAGAAATGCATTTTGCAATAAGAATCAAAGTATTTAAAGTCAGGTAGATTATGGCCATTGTTCCTCCCTCGATTGACTACACTTTTCACCCTGTTAGATAAGATTAGATCAGTCTAACAGACTTTATTCTGTATCAAGTTATGATGATTGTTAGCCAATACTCAATTCTCTTCAAGGTACTGAAGGGATATATTCATGTGACGATTAGGGGATAGTACTATAATTTTCCTGGATCGTTCTTTTACTCATTCCTTTAATACACAAGTATTTTTTGCCTTTATAAAATTACTGCATGAATATAAACTTGTTAAAAATAAATCCAAGTAATGCTGAAGTATACAAATTGTTAGAGTTCTTAATCTTCCACCATCCCACTTACACACTTTCTATAAACCAAGGATATAAATTGATATGTATTTTCCAGACATTTTCTTAAAGTATTTACATAAACAAAAGGCATATATTTTATACAATTTTTTTATTTTAGAAATATATGTGCACATGGTATAAAATATGTATTATATGTACATAAGTATACTTATATAGTACATGCGTATTATTCTGTGTGTGCATTTTTTACATAAATGGGATCATAGTGTACATATTATTTTGTGACATGTTTTCAATTTAGCTTATCTTGGAGATCTTCCATGTTTTTTAGCTTACAAATCCAAATTTTGCATGGTCGTTGTTAGCTCTCATTCTGAGAGACCACAGGTAGTATTTTCTAACTTTCTTATAAAATTTCAAAATAAATGAATCATTTCTTTCAGTCCCCAGGAAAATGAATAATGTAGATTTTTCCATTGTAATATATTTTAATTAAAAGCATTTTAGCAAGTATTCATTGAATTTAATATGATTTTTTCATCTTTCCTTAAATTTTTAAACCTCCTTAAACTTCTATTTTAATAAAAATATATGTACATGAAGAATGTAGACATTTAGTAATCAAGGACAACAAATAGCAAAAAGCAAAATTTAGCTTTCCAAAAAAGAGAAAACATTATAATGTAGCAAATGTGCCTACTTATTAGAATAACATAACACATATACACATAACTCATTTTCTAAATCAATGAGGTAGATGCTTCAAAAAGAAAAAAAAAACTTTTAAAACAGTTTACCAACATACTTAGAACATAGAAACCACAAACAGCAGGAGCAGCAAACCAGAAAAGCAACATAAGATTAAATTAAAATCTGTGTTATGTATGTTTAGTCTCCTCCCATACATATATCACTGCAGTAATGTGACTGTTATTTTTGTTTTCTAATAGGCAACATATTGCTATGTTCTTCAAACTGGAAAACAGGAGTTGAGTCAATTAGCAAACATCTACTATAGAATTTACTAAAAAGAAGAAAAACCCCAAAACAAAAAACACAACACTAAACTGGTCACTTAAATAAGATATGTAATAATATAAGCTGTTAGGCTTTATTATCAAAAGAAACTGCTGAAGGAAGTGCTATACTATTTCTGGTAGAAAATAGGCTGCATTTTTAGATTTCTATAAAAGAATTAACGTTAATACTGCCTAAATGAAAAAAAAGTATTCATAAGGAATGGCATGATTTAGGAGAGCCTATGGCTACACAAAATCATTGCCATCATTACTGGTGATATTTGTAGCTGGTATAAAGCTTTCTGATATATAGTGAACTGAATACTGCAGCTTTAATTGAAGTTTGAATGTTATAAACAGTTAGATGTCTGGCTCTGGCCTGCATTCTAATACCATCAGCAGAACAGAGATGGGAAGTATAAACAAACCTTTTAACTAGATTACAGTCTCTAAAATGGCCAAGAAATCCTTCAGCACAAACTCCTGTGTGACAAATGTGGGAGAAGGAAAATGATTTTGGAATAATTCTAAAAAATAGCCTCTGCAATTTCTGTCATTACTTGGAACATGCACTTGACTTTCTAAATATTTGCTTAATATTAATTAATGATAAATTTTATATTTAACTTTCCAAATAAGTAAAAATCCTTTTTATCTTACATAGCAGCTGTTTTTTAGATCAGTATATCCCAAGTAAAGAAGCTATTTAAAAATCAATACTTTTGTTGACTGTGGAATACTTGCCTCTCCCAACATTAGTGACTACATGTATACAGCCAAGACTACTATTTTTAGATAGTAGTAATATTAAGAATGTAGGATTAAGTTAATTAATGGTCAACAGATCAGTAGACATTTCTGTACTCAAGGTACACAGAAAACAATAGCTTTGGATAACAGGATAAATCTTAATATAACTTAGCATTCAGTCAAACTTAAGAAACATTTTAGGTTCACTTCCAACTTCCAAGATATAGATGTTAAATTTTTAAAAAGGGTAGCACAAGAATATAAATTTTAACACTGGCACCATACAGAAATTTTTCCTCTAATTGCCTGAATCTTGTTTGGTTGGCAAAGAACTCAGTGAAGCATGGATGTGCAAAAATTTTTCAACGCTGCAAGGTGGGTGACTGATTTATATAAATCATTTTGGTCCTTTAAAACAATACGTTCTGATAAATTACACAATGACACAGATTTAATTACAAGTTCTCTAAGAAAAGGTTATATAGGTCAACTGAAACAGGACTCAAATTAGAATTAGTCAACATACAACTCTGAATGAAGTATATGGTTTTCACCAGGTTTGACATCATCATGATTTTCTTCTCTATTACGTGCAGCTATGTTAGAAGACATAGCTTAACATACGTTAAGCCTGGTCTCAACATGTGTCTGAAAAATTATACTGAGTCATTCCAACTTCTGAAATCTTACATGATATTACAGAAATACGTCAAACAGAAACAATGATGAGTTAGAAACTGTACTTTTAACTTTTATCTTTAGGTATTGTCTTTGCCTATTAGGAATTACCTTTAGGTTATCTAAGGAAACTATTTGAGGCCATAGACTTATTCTATCCCACTGATTACTTATTCTGTAAAGCAATAAAACCAATTTGTTATAAAATTTCCTTTCTGAAATATAACAAATTTCAGAGAATAGTTCTCAGCATTTAAAAATATATCCAAATTCTATGGGTCATAATGCATTGGCATAATTATTTATAGAACGATAGTCAATTCATGCATATAGGATGAAAGTATATTTACTTAAGATGCATATGAAAATTACTTAACAGAATTTTTAAAAATTACTCTTTTCTCCTAGAAGCAAAGGATGTGAAAGTAAATCTGGTTAGCTGGGACAAAACCTATTTTAATTCAGTAGTTGCTTTAAAGAACAACTATATAATAATCTAAACATCTAAGGAATCCAACAAGTTGTTCATTCTCATACTAAAAATATTTCTGACTTAAAGTAGTACTAAAAAGAATACATTAAACTTCATCCTATATGTGTAATGTAGTAATTATGAAAATCTTATAAGATACAGGGTCCAGAAGATTATATATATATGTAATACACACACACACACACACACACACACACAACCACCAGGTAATATATGTTCCCTCTGTGTAGAGGTTTTGCATTACAACATTTACATTAAAATGTTTACAGTAAATATTCATTGGGTCACAAATTGTTAGAACCTTCAAACTTCACCTAACAAAATGGTAAGTGTAAGCCACGCAAGAGAGGAAGCTCAATATGTAGAAAGCCTAAATGTAATGTTTGCCATAGAAAGAGAAGACTGACTTTATGTATACAGCTGGCCCCTGAACAATGAGCGCTGACTTCTGTACATTTGAAAATCTCATGTAACGTCTGACTCCCCTAAAACTTCACTACTAAAAGCCTACCGTTGACCTTCTAGAAGTCTTACCTATAACATAAACAGTCAATCAACACATATTTTGTATGCTGCATGTATTATATATTGAATTCTTACAATAAAGCTAGAGGAAAGAAAGTTTAGAAAATCATAAGGCAGAAAAAAATATACTTATAGTACTATAAAAATTCTGCATATAAGTGGACCCGCAGTTCAAACCTGTGTTGTTCAAGGGTAAAGTGTATTTTATTTCAAGTTGCACACTAGTCTGCATCTATGTTCCTTATAAAAAACTGGGTTTATTTATTGTTTCTGTCCTTGTAAACTTTAAGAAATTGTTCATCACTCTATCAATAAGCTACTGAGGCCGCGATTTTACTGTTTACTAAAGTGCTTACTGAATGATAAAAACTATTGTGGCTGTGTTTTAAAGTGTTATGAATTTACTGTGATTAAGTGTTTTGCTGCTATATGTAAAATGTGATTTTGTCAGTAATAGGTTTCCCCATTTGCAAAATGGGAACAATGTTCAAAGTTCACAGGATCAGTGTATTGATATATTTAACACAGTGTTAGACACCTAAAAAAATGGTAACTATGTTTATTATTAAAATAAAAAGTTAAGAATGAATTTGAAAGAGAACAGAATTGACCTTCAGAAATCCGTTTAACTTCACAAAATACTATATCAGCAAGGGAGTCCCTCCTTTCAAACTGAATCAGTATTATTCTAAAAAGTACAGTTTAAGGGGACAAAGATAATCCAGGAAATTTCTCCCTAATTACATATGAATGCCATGATAGGAACCAAGATAGTATTCTTTAGTTTTGAAACATTCATTAACTAAGAAACTTTCAAATCATTTTATTGAAGTTGTATCACATAATGAAGATTAAAAATTTGAACTAACCAATTTAGAGCTAGAACTAGAAAGCTTCTAATGAAGATCTTGGAGGAATTTATCTCGTGCACATTGAAAATTCCAAAACTCCTAAATAGGATATACTGTAATTAGTCCATGATAATTATACTGTTAGATTAAACTATAGAAATTAAATGATCAAAATGATAATATGCCATGTCTTCCAATGAACCATGAAAGATAACATGTTATATGAAATGTAAAAAGAAAAGTTACTTCTGAGAAAAAAAAAAACGTTTAAGTTTGGAGAGTTTGGGTTTTGTTTTTGCAGGGGAATAATTTAATGAGATACTTCAATGAACAATGCTGATAATCTTCAAATAAAAGTATTTATCAATAAAATACTAGCAATGATAGCCACATACACTAATTTTATGGTCTAAAATTAATGAGTTATACACAGAATAGAGATCCCCAGAATACAGTATTAAGTGGAAAATTTTTCTTTTCTTTATATTCTTCTATTTTAATAAAATACAGCAAAATCCTTCATAAACATGCATTTTTTTTCCACCTAACAGTATCCATTTAGTTGATATAAAATTTATTTAGGAAGAAACATCAAAATAAAGTCATGACCAATATACTTGTGGAATACAATTAAAATATCTCTTCACATTAAACTGTAGGGACCATCCTTGTTTCTCAGATGCCTAGCACCGTGCCTGACAGACAGTATATGCTCAATAGATGTTTAATGAATACCTAAATACAATGTTTTGCGCATACATTCAAAATCCAGACAAGTTTGCAAAGGTACATAAGTTGGATATAGGCTTTCTGGCTGACTTCATGGGGTCCCAGTGATGACTAGGAGTAAATCTTCATATCCATAGAAAACTGGAAAGTTGATAAGTGGCTGGGTAAGGACCAGAAAAACAAAGTCAGGGAAACATGTCACCTAAGTAACAGTTGCTTTATAGAGCTGATAAAAGTGGCCTAATCATTCCAATAACCTATTGCACTAGTCAATCATGAAATGAGATTTAAGTGTATCTTGAACATCTGCTAGTATCTCTTTAATTGGAATTTTTTTTGAAATCGCTTATTAAAAATAAATTACTTTTGTTGAATTGCATCCTGGACAAGGATCCGAGGGAATATGTTTTTACTTTCTATGAGCACTGTGTTGTTAGCAGGATTTAATTTGGCTAAGAGAAAAAGTGAGTGCTACAGCAAAAATAAATTTAAAAATTCATGGTAGTGGAGAAGTCATAGCAAGGGGGAGAGGAAAGAAAAAAGGAAGAAAGGAATCCCACATATGGGAGCAAGGAAATTCAAATATGCCTAATTCTATCGTCATTGACGACCAACAATCAGTAGGGCCTACTGTGCACCGGACACTGTGCTGTAAGGGATATAAAATGTTAACAAGCCAAAAAATCCTTAGTCTTTAGTGGTTCACAGAGCAAGACTAACACGTAAACATTTATAATACAATATGCCTCATTCTTACATGTGGGTCTTTCATCCAAGAGCAAGAAGCATATTTACTGATGAATTAGAAGTGCAGAGAAAAAATAAGCATCAGGGGAAGCTGAAATAATTCTCAAAATAGTAACTATCCAGAATGAGAGAGATCAGTACCTTTTAAATCAACAACAAATAACTGAATTATAAATAGACAAAATTTTGGCTTAAAGCTATTTACCTAAACATTCTTAGAATATTATGCCTCCACATAAAATCCGTAAGTGCTATATGCAAAATTGTGAATGACAGTTTCATTTCTGAGCAAAGAAAATGAGGTAGTGTAGCATAGTGAATATTAAGAGACCTAAGTTGTCTGGTCCATGCATAGTCTGCCCACTTAGAGGCCTTGGAACCTAGGCAAGTTCCTCAAGCTCTCCGAGCTTCAGCGATTTGGAAAATAAAGAGCTGGATAAAGTGACCTCCAAGATATCACTTAGATGAAAATTGCAATCCCAAAGTTTCTTAATATTCAAAAAATAAGCCATAATAAAAAAGGTTTCTAAATATAAATCATTTTCCACCTTAGAGGAAGCCTAAAATTCTCAAGCCATACAGGGTTACCCTAGGAGTGGAGGGATAAAGAAGTGTTTTACAAAGAAAAGCAGACATAAATTAAATAAAGGTATTATACTCAAGACTGTAAATTTTTACTCAGCTGCCGACGGGGCAACTACCATCCAATTATCTACACAATTCGCTTTACTTAAAATTGATTTCTTCACTAAGTTCTACTTTCTCCCTCTTACGTTAAGGTTGCTGAGGAATTAGGGTGAGGACGAGGAATCCTAGGTGGACCTGGAACAGTAGTATTGATGTTGGGAGAAGAACATGAACTTGACATAGATTTCTGCTGAAGTGCACCAGTTACACCTCAGAGAAAGGTAAGAAACTGTTCAAATTTATAACAGAAAGGAGGGAAATAAGACCATATTGTTTACTGCTACACAGCTCTTTTTCCCCGTGTCTCAATGTCTACTTTTGCACACACGTTAATGAGAATTCTGCAGGACAAGTTTCTACATTTGCAGTTCATTTTTGCCACTAAAATAGAAGCGATAGATATTATGTTTGGGCTTCACCATCAAGAAAATAAAAAAAAAAAAAAAACGAAACTATTACCATGCTGTTATAATATGTACGTCAAACATCCGTCTAGATTTATTTTTCTTCGATCCTTTCTCTTTGATCAAATTGCTGTTTTCATATTACCAGTCTGATCATAAAATTGCTGCTTTACAGGAGAATATTTTTTGCTGACATAAATTATGGGATCAGAGATACCAATGCAGTAACAAAAAAGGGTGTGTGTGTGTGTGAGAGAGAGAGAGAAAGACAGAGAGAGAGTGTGTGTATATGAATGTGTGCATCCATCTTCAAGGAAAGGATAAAGAAATGTTATGTAGGAGACAAAATGCCACTTTCCAACGTAAGCCCTAGTAAAAGGCCTACCTTGGAAACATACTTTCTAGCATCTGTGAGAAAAAAATGCAGCACTGAATTTGAAAACCACAGTGATTTTTAGGAAGACTCTTCTCCTACAGACCTAAACCTGGGTTTATCTTTCAATTCATGTCCAACGAGAATGAATATCCTAACTAGGACTTTGCGACTGGACTCCTGAAGGTGCATTTTAGAGATCTGTCTCCTTTCCCATGCACTGAGCAATCTGGTTCAGTACCCCAGGAGATGAAAAACTCCTCTCCATTTACAACACTAAATAAATAATTCAGTTAAAACTGAAAGTGGTACCAATCCAGCAAACTACTGATGGAGAGGTCTGGCCTTCCATGAAGCCAGAGCAACGTAAAGTTTTCAATGGGGATTACTTGTTCAGACAAGTTACAAAGATCAGAAAAATACCCAGATTAATTAGGAAGCAGTTAATAGTCTCGTCTTATGGAAAATAAATAATCAGGAACGTATGCAGGGGAGAGACAATACCGGTGGCATTCGAACTTTGAGCATTTTAAGCTTTGAACTTTACATGCTGGTCTATGGAATGAGCATTTCACCAGAAAAAAAAAAAAAAAAAACAAAAAAAGCAGTCATACAACTCAACACCTAACCAAAGGCCTCTATCAACTAAAGATGTGAAATCTTCCATGCAAGTCAGACACAACAACAACAACAAAAAAAAAAAAAAAAAAAAAAGGAAAGAAAAAGAGAAGCAAAGCCAGAAAGCAAAAACCAAGTCTGTTCCAACACAACAACAACAAAACAAAAAAAAAAAAAAAAAAGAAGAAGAAGAAGAAGAAGAAGAAGGGAAAGAAAGAGAAGCAGACCCAGAAAGCAAAAACCAAGTCTGCTCCAACACAACAACAACAACAACAAAAAAAAAAAAAAAAAAAAAAGGAAAGAAAAAGAGAAGCAAACCCAGAAAGCAAAAACCAAGTCTGTTCCAACACAACAACAACAACAACAAAAAAAAAAAAAAAAGGAAAGAAAAAGAGAAGCAAAGCCAGAAAGCAAAAGCCAAGTCTGTTCCAACACAGGAGTCAATTTCCAAATCACATACAGAACCCCCCCCCAAAAAGGGAGAGGATTAAAAAAAAAAAACCACTCAGGTCTACAAATGGATAAGCAGTTCCGACACATCCCAGATCAGATCCCCACAAATGCAGTGGAGCTTTTCCTGGGCGGGGGGGTGGGGGGGGGTGGGGGGGGTGGGGGGGGAGGAGGAATTAAAAAAAAGAAAAAAAAAGCTCTCCAAATGAATTTTTTCAAGTGACATCCACAAAGTGTGCCTCTTTCTGCCTCTCTCCCTGGCGCCTCATTGGAGGAAGGAGGGGGTTGTTTTCCTACGCTCCCCCCCCGGGGGGGAGCAAAGACACAATCAAGATGTGAGCCGGAGGGGAGAAGCCACTTTTGACAACAGCAAATAAAAATAAAAGTGGCGCGGTCCGGTGACAGGCCGGCGCCCCGCTCGCACACCCCTCCCCGCGCCCCCCCAGCACCACCCCCTCCTCGCCGCGAGCTCCACTGCGTATGTGGTTCGCGGCTCCCGCCGCCCCGGAGTTCAAGTCGGAGCCGGGGGACGGCGGCGGGGCCCCCGCGGACGCACTTACCTTTCCGGCCCCCCACTTTTGAGCGCCTTCCCCGGAGCCGCGGAGGATGACACAAAGGGTAATAAAGGGGGGGCGGCGGCGGCGGCGGCGAGCCGGGGAAGCGGCGGCTCCGGGCGCGGGCAGGGAGATGTCTCCAGCCAGGGCCCGGCGGCGGCGGCGGCGGCGGCGGCGGCGGGCGAGGGGCTGTGCTGCCGGGAGGCTTCTGCTTCTTTCTCTCCCCTCTCGCGGCCGGAGAGGAGGAGGGTGGAGGGGGCTCGGGAGGGAGGCTGGCGGAGGGGTGAGGGGGTAGGAGTCGTGGATGGGGGTTTGCGAAGAAGAAGAAACTCCTTCTTCCCCTCCTCTCTTCGGGCTCAATCCCCCTCTCGGGGCTCGGGGCTGGAGGGTGGGGGAAGGAACTCGGGCGCCTCCCCCCCACCCCCCTCGATTCAAGGTTGAAGCGGGGCAGAATTAGTGTCCTGTCCCTTTAAAAATAGAAATAAAAGGTGCCCCCCCTCTGCCACTGCCTCTCTCTTCATCATCAGCTGCTGCTGCTGCTGGGGTCTCTCTGCCGGGGGGGGGAGGGGGGGCTCGGGTAGAAGAGACGGGAGGCGCCCACTGCGCATGTCCCTCCCTGACGGGAGGCTTGGTTGGTGGACGGCAGGAGGAGGGGGAGGGGAGGAAATGATACGGTCTCCCAGCAGCCTCCGAGGCGCGGGCGACCCGGAAGACGTTGTAGCGGGGGGTAGAGGGGCGGGGGCGGGGAGTAGGAGGAAGTTGCTACTCTTTAACTCTCCTCCCCCCCCTCCCCGCTCCCCGCTTCACGCCCCCTCCTCTCTCCTAAGGGAAAGCGGAGGAGCGGAAGTGGGCGGGCACAGAGAGGAGGGAGGGAGACTGAGAGAGAGAGAGAGAGAGAGAGAGAGACACACACACACACACACACACACACACACACACACACACACACACACACGCGAGGGGGTCACGTGCCCCGGCGGGAGACGCGCTGCGTGCGCGGGGCATGCCGGGAGTAGTGGTGTCCCGTTGGCAGCGGCAGGTGGAGCTGAGGCGATTGCGCGGCGCGCGGTGGCCGCGGCGCGGTTCTCGTGCTCGCCGGAGTCCTTCTCCGCCCTCCCTCCCCCTCCCCCCCCGGTAAGGGCAGGCTTTTCCCGGGAG
This sequence comes from Vulpes lagopus, assembly GCF_018345385.1. NCBI lineage: Eukaryota > Metazoa > Chordata > Mammalia > Carnivora > Canidae > Vulpes > Vulpes lagopus. The sequence continues at coordinate 29,664,967 of NC_054847.1, read as the reverse complement.
AGGCCCCGGCGCGGCGGGCTGGCCGCCAAACGGAGGCCGGGGTCTCGCCCGCGGCGAAAGGGCGACTCGAAAGGGATGAGGACGGATGGTGGCGGAGGCTGGGAGCGCGGGAGGCGGGCAGGCTTGTGTAGGCCGGGCAGGCCCGCGCCGGGGGCAGGCCGCGCCGCGGAGCTGCCGCGGGATCCCGGGGCCTGCACGGCTTCCCCGCGACGCCGGGTCGCCGGCGGGTCCTCCGCTCCGCCCCGAGGCGGACGGGGCCTCGGCGGTCCTGCGGCGGGACGCGGCTGGGGGCTGCGGCCTCCGCGGGCGGTCCTGTTGGCTGCCGCTTCCGCTCAGAGCGGGGCGGGGGGGCATCCTGGAGGCATCCGGGGAGCATCCTGGGGGCGCCCGGGGGGCATTCTGGAGGTATCCGGGGAGCATCCTGGGGGCGCCTGCGGGGCATCCTGGAGGCATCCAAGGAGCATCCTGGGGGCGCCCGGGGTGAGTCCTGGGGGCGCCTGAGGGGCATCCTGGGTGCATCCTGGGGGAGCCCGTGGTGCATCCTGGGGGCGCCCGTGGTGCATCCTGGGGGCATCCTGGAGGCATCTTGCGGGCGCCCGGGGTGCATCCTGGAGGCATCCGGGGGGCATCCTGCGGGCGCCCGGGGGGCATCCTGGGGGCATCCTGCCAACTCGGGCCTTAGCTGCACCCCCTGCGCTGTGCGCCTCGTGGCCCCTCCTGGAGCCCCGCAGTGGGTTTGGGGAGGGGCTGAGCCGGGGGATTCCCCCTCCCGCGTCTTGGCGTTGCTGGGGCCACACGACGCCCGTGCTTGTTTTCGGAAGGGGATTTGGGGTTGTGTCGTCTCTGTGCTGTCAGAGTTGGTAAAGGACAAAAAAATTTTCCTTTTCCTGTTGTAATGGATATTTCGTTAAGTTTCTTTGGTTACTTGTCTCGGCTTTAGAGGCTCGGGTTTCTCAATTAAATGCCACTTTTTTTTTTTCCTGGAAATGTTACCCTCGTATGATAGTAATTGCAATTCTTAAGGAATTTATGAATTCACATTAGTTAGTAAGGCTTTTTTAAGTAAATATCTGTTTCTTTTCCCATATTCATCGCGTACAATCCTAACTAGGAGCGTTGGAATCTTTAAGTTAATCTTCTGTAAAAGTGCTTTGAGAGGCTATCACCCTTTATGGTTTCTTTTAAGACCAGGGAATCCAAGGGGCTCAGTGGTTAGCGCCACCTTCAGCCCGGGCGTTACCCCAGGGTCCCGGAATCGAGTCCCTCGTCGGGCTCCCCGCATGGAGCCTGCTTCTCCCTCTGCCTGTGTCTCTGCCTCTCTCTCTCGGTCTCTCATGGATAAATAAGTAAAATCTTTAAAAAAAGAGAGAGAGAGAGAGAGAGAGGGACCAGTACTCTGGAGTGCTCCGTGTTTGTCGTGTTGGTATTAGTTGATTCCGTAAGGGGTACTTTAGGATACATTGTCAAAGTTGCTACTTTTCCACATTTACTTCTGTTTTGGCAGGAGACCTATCCACAGACAATCCACTACCTTACGACTTCCTCTGTGGATAGAGTAGTCTTGTCAAACGGAATGAAAACTACACTCCTGTGCCTTAAAATTTCGTTTATATTGCAACTAAACATTTACCACTTTATAAAAGAAAAAAAAGTTCGAACAAGGCAATTCAAGTGCCCTAGGTAAACAAATTTAGATTTTTTTTTAATGTTAAAATACGAAATATGCAAAAAAGTGCACAAATCCTAGGTATGCAGTGTAGTGAATAATCACCAACGGAACAGCCTGGTGATCTCCAACCAAAGTAAAGAACCGGAACACATTGGCTCTGGAGACCTACCTACTCCTCCCCCATCCATTCCTGCTGCCCCACTTCCAGAGCGCCACACTGAAGTAATTTTTAGGGTAATTATTTCCTGTTTTTAAGTATTTGTTAACCACCAAGGTTGGCTTTCCTACACGATGTAGATGAATTTTGCCTGTTTTTCACCTATATTAAAACAGTTGCACATTATGTATTCTCGTTTCACCAGTATTTAACCCTGTTAGTAGATTTTAGCTGTTGTGCATATTTTTTTCATTTTTGTAATGTCTATGGTAAGTGTGGTGTAGAAAGTCTTGTTATGAATAAACCACAGTTAATTTAGCTAGTCTGATATTAATGGACATTCGGGTTGTGTCCTGTTTTTAGCAATCAGAAGCAATGATGCTGTGAATGTTTTTATGATGGTATTTTTATGCACATAGCATGCATTTTTTGCCGAGTGTAGCTTATGCCAAACTTTTATAAAATAGATATATCAATTTATACTCCCACCAGCAATATATGATATATCCTTTTTTTTCCTACATTCTCACCAACAGTTGATATTTTTCATTTTTGCCAACATGATGAATGTGCCTTTATGTTATTGTTTTAATTTACAGTGCTCTGGTTATTAATGACTTTGAGCCTTTTGTGAAACATTTTTTGGCTATTTTGATTTCTTCTTTGAATTGTCTTTTCATTTTCACAATACTTCTATTGGGTTTTCTTTGTTTTACTTAAAGATTTGACCAGCGTGGCAAATATTTTCTCTGTGCTTGGAGCACTTCTCGCTCCCTGAATGGTTTTATCTTCATTTCATTCTTTACTAGTTTATATGCTATTAGTATTTTAAAACTGTGACTTTAACTCAAAGTAAGAGGTTCTATACTTGTGCTACCCCAATGCCTTAGCCCGCTTATGGCTGGCGTGGTCCACTTGAAATGTGGCTAGTGTTGCTGAGGAACTGAATTTTTAGTTTTATGTAGTGTTAATTTAAACTTGAAAATTGATACTTGATTCAGTTGTTGAAAAACCCTTAAGTATGTTTGGAACAACTTGGGCAGGTAAATGTACTTTCTTGACTGGGAACTTGATAAAAATAAGGTCAAGTATTTCTGGTGTCAATTTAGCATCTGAATTGTCATATTCTGTAATTATCAAATACCAGATTTCTAAGACTTAGTATGAAAACACTGTAAAATAATTCAGCCTTTTATTATGATCGCATGCTGAAATTACAATAAGTGAATTTACTTTGTTTTACCTTTTTAACGTAGGTACTAGAGAATTTTAAATTATATATATGAGCGCTATTTGTATTTCACTTGGACAGTGCTGTTCTTACCATCAGTGTTTAGGTACATATTCCTGTATTTTTATTACTTTCAGTTTTCATTAATTGTTGCATCTCTGAATTTTCTTTGAAGATCTTTTTCGTTTTGCTTTTAATACACTATTTAGAGTATTTTGAATACAAATGTGCTGACAGCCAATTATCTTAATTTTTTGCTTCCCTTATAGTGTCTTGTTTCATCTTCAATCTTGAAGAATGTTTTGGGTCTTTTAAATTGTAGATTGTGGTTATTCTTCAGAATCTTGAAGAAAATGTTCCACTGTAGGCTTGTTTATTTATTTATTTATTGGCTTCCATTACTGATTTTGAGCAGTCAGCTGTCGATCTAATACGTGCTGCTTTGAAAGAAGTCTGTAAAAAATGTTTTTTTTTGTCTTAAGTTTCTGCTATTTCTTTATGATGTTTGTATAGAATTCTCTTTTACCTGTTTTGTGTTCATTGAGATACTTGAATCTCTGGATCAGTGTCTTTTTAAGAAGTAAATCATTTAAATTCTTAATGTTTCAGCTACTTGCTAAATATTACAGCTGTGGCTTTTTTTGGCACAGTATTTGTAATTTCTTTTTGACCGATAATTTCAGTTTCTAATTTTTTAAGGGTCTATTTCTGCTGGTTCATGATTTTTTTCTTCTGTGCCTGTGTGCTAGTTGTTGGATTTGAAAAATTATGGAAATATATAAGTCTTAGGATAACAGTATCTTTTTTAAGAAGACGTGTTTCCCTAGGAAAGATGAGTAGGCAGGCGTGCCACCAATCCCAAGTCACTTAGTTGATGTGCAAGACTTCAGATTACTTCTATTGTATACGTGACAATAAGCAGGGCTTTAGGTGTTGAGTCCTATGAGTTCTTTTGTACATCTAGTTCTCCCCAATCCTGGAAATGTTGCTCTTAGGATCTCAACTTAATTTGGGTGATGATGTGTTTGCATCCCACATTTGGTGGGTCCTGTGCTTTGATTTTTTTTTTTTTTTTCTTTTAGCCCTGCAAAGCAACCAGGAATTCAGCCTCCCTTCTGTTTTCTCAGCCTTATTTTCTGGATAGGTAAAAAGCCTCAGGAAGAAGTGGCTGAGTAAGGGTTTTTTGTGTCTCTCCCCACCCCCACCTCCCCACCCCTGGTTTACTTTGTAGATTTTGGCATGTGATTTCATTCTGCTTTATTATTTTATTATTTGATTTCTATTGTGAAGATTTTTTTGTTGGTTTCAGCAGGATCATTCTGATCTGCCATTACCATGAAGAAACATTATCCTCTTTTTTTCTTTATTAATTTTTGAGATTTGATTTCAAGATTTTTCTACCTCTAACCAAACTCGTGTATTTTATCCTAAGTCATACATTAGTTTACAGTTTTTAAGTCATACATGACTCTTTTTTTGAAGATTTGTACTTATTTATTTATTTAAGATTATTTATTTATTCATGAGAATGACACAGAGAGAGAGAGGCAGAGACACAGGCAGAGGGAGAGGCAGGCTCCACACAGAGAGCCGGATGTGGGACTTGATCTTGGATCTCCAGGATCTGGCCCTGGACTGAAGGCGGCGCTAAACCGCTGAGCCACTGGTGCTGCCCTGGATTTATTTATTTTAGAGAGAGCTCAGGCATGCAAGTGGGGGAGGAGCAGAGAGGGAGAGAGCGAGAAACTCCAGCAGACTGCCTACAACGTGGGGATCCCTGCCTGTACAGAGCTCTTTCTCACAACCCTGAGATCCTGACTTGAGCTGAAATCAAGAGCTTAACTAACCGAGCCATCCAGGCATCACTCACTTGGGTGAGTTAAAATTTAGAAAATAGTTTCAAGCAGTTTTTGAGTTAATGATTTAAAAGAACACGTTCTTGAAGTAGTAACTACTTGTACATGGCTTGTTAAAAACAGATTACATTTATTTATCTCAAGTTTAATTCTCCAGAATGTGGCTCACTAGAGTTGCACCACAGTGGACTGAGATGGTTGTGCCTTTATCCCCACACCTTGCTAAGCCTCGGGAATTGTATGATGTTGGACAAGGTGGATGTTAAAGCTCCCATTTCCCCATCTTTAGGGGCAAACACCTTTTAAACTTTTTTGCATGGTTCTTGTGGTATTTCTATTTCCAAATAACATGTGCTACCACTTGATTTTTCCATTTTAGGCATTATCTGTTGACTTCCTGTCTTGATTATTTAAATTGAGGTTTTTCCAAACCCTCCTCCATCATTCCAGTGACACCTTACTTTTTGGTTGATAATCATTCTATGTCTGTATACTTTCTCAATGTTTATCATTAATTCAGTCCCAAAAGATCTACTCGTTGTTAGCATATCCTCTCCATAGGGTTTTAAATCAGTTTAACCATCATTGAGTAATTTCTTCTAGAACATTCTGGTCTTCCGTTTAGGCTGGCTGCTTGATATGGTCACCCCTCATGCAACCTCTCTCCATCCTGTGATTGATCCTCTCCTGTATTCCGTGTAATTCCTTGTCTTGTGTTAAATTTTGCATATCTGAATTTTCTTTGGGGATCTTTTTTCTTTTGAGGGTATGGTTTAGAATATCTTTAATGTCCATTATCATCATTAAGGATTAATAGTTACCCACTGAGGTTAATGGTTATCCTAATTTTGTTTGGTCACAGTCTCCAGTAGCTGAGAGGCAAATGTTTTGAGGTGTTGGGTATCTCTAAATGTCTTTAGATTACTCTAACTTATTTGAGTGTAGGATTCCAAGTTGGAAATGTTTTTTCTCCAGAATTGCGAGCGAATTTTTAGTGTTTGATATAAAATCTGATGCTATTCTTATTTTCAACACTTTGCATTTCATTTTTTTCTTCTCAGTGGAAGATTCCACACCCTATTTGTTTGAAGCTTGTAGAAGGTTCTCTTTAGGATACCTTGTGTTCTGAAATGTCACAGTGAGACAGCCTGGGTGGCTCAGCAGTTTAGCGCCGCCTTCAGCCTAGGGCATGATCCTGGGGACCTGGGATCGAGTCCCAGGTAAGTCAAGTCCCACGTCGGGCTCCCCGCATGGACCCTGCTTCTCCCTCTGTGTCTCTGCCTGTGTGTGTGTGTGTGTGTGTGTGTGTCTCTTATGAATAAATAAACCTTTAAAAAAAAAGTCATAGTGATGTGAGTTATAAGTCCATAGGTATCCACTTTGCTGTACATTTCATGGGTTCTTTCTGGCAACTTCTATTCCTTAGTTCTGAGAAAGTTTCTGATACTTTAATTTCTTTGTCTGTGGTTTTGGTTCTGAAATTGCAATTAGATATTATATTCTTAGGTGTATTTCTCTTGCCATTCTTTGGCTTTAAGTTTCTTGGACACTTTCTGGATTTTTTTTTTTCTTTCTGGATTTAAAAAAAAAGAAATTAGAAGCTAAATAAAATATTTAGTGTTAGCATTGATAACTATGTAGTCAAATTACATATTATTTGATTTAAAGGTGCAAGATAATTGTTTTTGAAAGTTATAAAAGGTAATATACATTCACTGTAAAAGTAATGAGACAAAATGAAAATAATAATAATACAGTATTATTCCTGTACCTGGAAATAATTCTAAGAAGTTGATATATGTAATTTTAGACCATTTCCTATAAATTTGCTATCAGAGCTGGATCATAAAGTTTTGTCCTGTACTTCTTTTAAGTGTTTTTTTGAAAGAGAGGACAGTGTGTGCGCTTGCACAGGCAGGAGCAACAGAGGGAAAAGGAGAGAGAGAATCTTAAGCAGGCTCGATGCTCAGAACCTGACGCTGGGCTGGACCGTGAGATCATTACTTAAACCTAGATCAAGAGTCAGATGCTTGCTTAAAGGTTCAACCGAGAGCCATCCAGGCACCCATCCTGTACTTTTAAAAGGAATGATACATAACTAACATCTTTCCATTATACATTCTTACAAAGTATATCTGTGTTTATTTGCTCTGTATTGTAGGAATACCCTGCCAATCTTTGGGAATTATATTCCTAACTAGTGCCATGATCAGTGTTAACAAGAATGAATAAAATACAAGTATTTTTCTTATTTTCATATTGTATGCTTACTTTTATATATGGATACTCTTCTGATTTCTGGTAAAAAAAAAAAAAAGATGAATTAGTTTTAAAATAGCTAATATTTCATTTGAATTACCATTATTGTTTTTGCAGACACACCACCTGTAGGGTCATACTCTGCCAAAGCTATATATTTTATTTTATACAGCTTTTCATCTTATAAGTTTCCTGTTTTACTAGCTTGAAACTGACTGCCTTTTGTGCTTATATTTCATTTTCACAAATCTTCCATTAAGTTTGTGTTCCCACCTGGGTTTTTCACAAATTGTCCTTAAAAAGTGGAGAGTTTTGAGGTTTGTTATTTTCTCATGTGTTTTGGGATCACCATAGTTAATGACTGGGAAAAGTTAAGATTGTGACTTTGATACATCCTTGTCTTTTTGGATATATTTTTTTTTAATTAATAGACTTATCATTTAGAGCAATTTTAGGGTTTACAGGAAAACTGACTAGTGAGTACAACAAATTCCCATATATTCCCACTGGCCTAGCTCCCTTACTGTTAACACCATTTGCCTTATTATCATCTTGCCTAGTGATGTGTTTGTCACAATTGATGAACTAGTACTGATACATTATTATTAAGGAAAATTCATAGTTTAAGGTTTGTAATGTGTCATACGTAAGGGTTTTGACAAACGTACCATAATATCCATGGTGACAGTGTTACAGAAAATCATTTAAGTGCCCTAAAAGTCTCCTGTGCTCTACCATCCTCCCTTCTCTTGAATTCTTGACAACCATGATCTTTTTGACTATCTCCATAGTTTGGCCTTTTCCATATAGTTGGAATGATACAATGTGTATCATTTTCAAATTGTCCTTTTCCCCTAGCAGTATGTATCTAACTTTCCTTCATGTCTTAAGCTGGTTTGATAAACCCATTTGTTTTTAGCATGAAGTAAGATTTCATCTTATGGATGTACCACAGTTGTTGATCTGTTTACCTATTAAAGGATATCTTCGTTGCGTCCATGTTTTGGCAATTTTTAATAAAATTGTTATAAATAGTCTGGTGCAGGTTTTTGTGTGGACGTAAGTCCTTGACTCATTGGGATAAATACCAAGGTGCATAATTGCCAGATTGGTGTGGTAAAAGCAGGTTTAATTTTGTAAACTGCCATAGTATTTTCTAGAGTGGATGTACCATTTTACATGATAGTCTGCAGTGTTTTGTTTTTTTTTTTAAGATTTTATTTGAGAGAAAGAGAAGTGTGAGAGGGAGGAGAATCTCAAGCAGACTCAACAATGAGTGCGGATCCCCTTATGGGGCTCATGAGCCAAAACCGAGAGTCAGATGCCTGACTGAGCCACCCAGGTATCCTGTGAATCAGAATTCTTACTCTTTGTTCTCAGCAGCATTTTTGTCATCATTATTGTGACTTTGGACATTCTAATACATGTAGACTGAAATGTCATGGTTTTAATATGCAATTCCCTAAGGATATATGAAACTGAGCATCTTTTCATATGTTTATTTACCACCTTTGTATTTTATTTGGTAAAGTGTTCAGATCTTTTGTTAATTTTTAAACCTTTTTTGTTTGTTTTTGAGTTTTAAGGCTCTTTGTATGCTTTGGATGCCAGTCTTTTATCATATATGTGTTTGGCAAATATTTTGTCTCAGTCTTTATCTTTGTTCTCTCAACAGTGTCTTCTGCAGAGCAAAAGCTTTTAGTTTAAATAAAATTCAGTTTATCAGTTTTTTTCTTTACTGAATTGTGCTATTGATATTATATCTAAAAATTCATTGCCAGGGATGCCTGGGTAGCTCAGTCAGTTAAGCATCTGATTCAGTTTTAGCTCAGGTCTTGATCTCAGGTTCATGAGTTCAAGCCCCACATTGGAGCCCAGTGTGGAGTCTGCTTTAAAAAAAAAAAAAAAAATATATATATATATATATTTCTGGTATATTTTCTATATATATGTGTGTGTGTGTGTGTATATGTATATATATATATATATATATATATATATGGCAACTCCAGTGGCGCAGTGGTTTGGCGCCACCTGCAGCCCAGGGTGTGATCCTGGAGACCCAGGATTAGGTCCCATGTCGGGCTCCCTTGTGTGGAGCCTGCTTCTCCCTCTGCCTGTGTCTCTGCCTCTCTCTCTCTTTCTCTCTCTCTGTGTCTCTCATGAATAAATAAATAAAATCTTAAAAAAAAAAAAAAGTCAAACCCATAGTCACATAGGTTTTTTTTATTGTATATTCCTTTTTTATCTTATTTGTTTATAGTCTGGAATAAGATCCTTAAATTTTTATTTAAATTCAATTCGCCAACATTAACATCCAGTGCTCATCTCATTGTGTGCCCTCAATGCCTATCACCCAGTTACCCTATCCCCCCACCCACTCTGTATTCCTTTTTAGAAGTTATACAGTTCTGCATTTAATGTATAGGTCTATGAGCCATTTAGAGTTAATTTTTATGAAAGGTTTATGTTCTCTGCCAACTAGTTTTTTGCCCATATGTGTTCACTTGTTTTAGTACCATTAGACTTTGTTGAATTATCTTCTCTTCTTTGTCAGAAATATTTGTGTGTCTGTATCTGGCTTTCTATTCTGTTCCATTTATTTTTCTATTCTTTTGTCATTGCCACACTATGCAGTTGACCCTTGAACAACCCAGGTTGCAACCCCCCGTACAGTTCAAAATGAGTGTATTACTTAAGTCCCCCCCAAACCTAACTACTAATAGTCTGCTGTTGACTAGAAGCCTTACCTATAACATAAGCAATTGGTAACATATTTTGTATGTTATATGTACTTATGCTGTAGTAAAGTAACCTAGAGCAAAGAAAATGTTACTAAGAAAATCATTAGGAAGAGAAAATACATTTACAGTACTGTACTGTATTTATATATTTTAGAAAGCATGTAGAAATAGACCCAAGCAGTTCAAACTCTTGTTGTCCAGAGGTCAATTGTATATATTAGCCTAACTTTATAGTACGTCTTGTAGTGAGTAGTTTCTGACCTCAGACTTTGTTCTGTTGCAATATTGTGTTGTGTGTTCAGTGTGTTTTTTCTTTCCATGTAAAATTTAAAATCAGTTTATCATATCCACAGAATAACTTTAGAATTTTGATTGAGATTTCATTGAATCCTTAGATTAAGATCGGAAGAACTGGCACAATAACAATACTGAGTCTTCTTATGCATGTACATAGAATATCTGTTCATTTATTTAGGTCCTCTTTGATTTTTTTCATCAGTTTTATAGTTTTCCTTACATCCATCTTGTATGTTACTGGATTTATATGTGAGTATTCTGTGGGTAGTTTTCCTTTGGTACTAATAGAAATGATACTGTGTTTTTAATTTAAAATTCCAGTTCATTATTGGTGTATAGGAAAGCAGTTGACATTGGTATATGTGTCCTGCAACTTTGCTAGAGTAGTTTATTAATTCCAATAGTTTGTGTATGTGTATTCTTTGGGATTTTCTACCTATCTGATCTTGTCATCTACAAATAGAGACCGTTTTAGTTCTTTGTCCCTATCTATATACCTTTTATTTCCTTTTCTTATTGCATTACTAAGGGTTCAAGTAATATTTTGAATGCCAGTGGTGATCCTTATTCTTGATCTTAGTGGGAAAGCATGTAGTTTCTCACTATTAAAAGTGGTGTTAGCTGTAGATTTTTTTGTAGATGTTTTTTTCCCTTCTATTTCTGGTGTTTTGGGGATTTTGATTTTTTGGCTTTTCTGTTTTGTTTTGTTTTTAAGAGATGCAGGCATGCACAGGCATTGGGTGGGGGAGGGGCAGAGGAAAAAGGTAAGAGAATCCTTAGCAGGCTTCATGCCCAGCATAGATAGAACCTGACACAGGGCTCAACTTCATAACCCTGAGATCATGACAACTGAAATCAAGAGTTGGGCACTGAACTGACTGAGCCACCCAGGTGCCCCAGTCCCTAGTGTATTTTTAAATGGGTGGCAGATTTTATGAAATAAATGTTTTTTCTGCGTCTCTTGATAAAATCTTATTTTTGTGTCCTGTTGTTATGAATTACATCATTTGCTTAGGAATGGTGAATGAGCCTTGCATACTTGGAATGAATCCCACTTAATTTTTTTTTTAATTTTTTATTTTTATATACTGCGTGATTGAACTTGTTAATTTTTTTGTTTGAGAATTTTTGCATCTGTATTTATGAAAGATACTTTTGTATAGTTTCCCTTTTTTGTAATTTCATTGTCTGCTTTTCTTACTAGGGTAAAACTTACCTCACAATGAATTAGAAAGTTTTCCTTTACCTTTATTTCTTGCAAGAGACTTGATATCATTTGTAAAGAATTAATATCATTTCTTCCTTAAATGTTTGGTAGAGTTTATCAGTGGATCTATCTAGCCTTGATGATTTCTGTTTTGGAAGGCTATTTATTAATACATATAAATATATTCAGATTATCTGTTTTTTTCTTGTATACTTGTTAGATGCTGTCTTTCAAAGAATTGGTTCTTTTCATCAAGGTATCAAATTTGTGGGCATAGAGTTCATAATTTTTCTGATCAGCATTTTAATGTTCATAGAGTCAGTACTAATGGTCTTGCTTTCATTTCTGATAATCATCATTTATGTATTTTAAAATCTTTTGTTCTTAGGCTAGCAAGATGTTAATAAATTTTAAATATAAACTGAGCCAGTTATTTTGCTGATTTTCCTGATTGATTTCTATTCTAATTTGTATTATTTCTTTTGCAAAGTTTGGGTTGAATTTGTTTTTCTAGTTTTCTAAGGTAAAGGGCTTAGATTATTGATTTTTTTTTTTTAGGTTTTTTTTTCTTTTCTATGTGTTCAGTGCTATAAATTGTCCTCTTAAGGACTGCTTTGCTGCATCCCTTATATTTGGTTAAGTTCCATATGCATTTTCATTTTCCTTCTCAGTTTCTATTTTTCTTGATTTTTCTTCACCTTTGGCCCATGTGTTATTTGGAAGTGTGTTGTGTGATCTCTATGTTACAGGATTTTCTAGGTATCTTTCTATTATGAAGTAGAGCATTCCTTATATGATCTCTATTCTTTCAAATGTGAGGTGTATTTTATGGCTCAAAATGTGGTCTTCATTGGTGAATGTGCTATGTGAGCTTGACAAGAATGTGTTTTCTGTTCTTGTTGAATGCAATATTCTATAAATAAAATTAGATCCATTTGACTGATGGTCGTGTCCAATTCAGGTATATCTTTCTTGATTTTCTGTAAATTACCAGTAGAGGAATATTGGTGTTTCCAACTATATGAGTGATTCATCAATTTCTTATAGCATTTTTATCATTTTTTTGCTTCATGTTTTTTGACGCTCTGCTAGACACGGATATGTAAGTATTGTTATATCTTATTGGGGAATTAATTCCTTTTTCATTATGTAATGTGTTTTATTCCTGATATGTCTGTCTGCTTTGAAATTGGTAGCAAAATTAGTGTAGCTACTTCAACTTTCTTTTGATTAGCATATATCTTTATTTGTCTCTATACTTTGATTTGTTTCATTATATGTAAAGTAGGTTTCTTGGAGACAACATATAATTGGGTCTTGTTTTTTTACGCAGTCTGACAGTCTCTTTTTTACTTGGAATATTTACTTAAACGTTTAAGTCCTTGCTACGTAGTTGGATTAATAGCTACCAGATATATTGCTGTTTTTCTGTTGTTACCATTGTCTTTTGTTTCTTTTTTTTGTTCTCCATTCTTTTTCTGCCTTCTCTTGTTTTAATTGAGTATTTTACATTATTCAGGGTTTTTCTTTTTTTCTCTCAGGCTATAAATTCTACTTGTTTTTTACTTTCAATGATTGTTTTAGAGTTTGCAGTGTACGTGCATGAGCAATACAAACTCATTTTCAAAGAACACTATACCATTTAATGATTAGTACAGGCATCATGTAACAGGATATTCCTAATTCCTTATTTCTATTCCTTATAACATTTTTTCTTATGTCTTTTCTGTACTGCTAACCATATCAGACCATCTTTATTTTTTAGTATTTTTGATTTTTGGTATTTCCTTTTGATTCATTCTTAGAAATTCCATCTTTGCTTCCCTGTAATTCCAGGTTACGTGCTTTTTCCATTAGAGCCCTTAGTGTATTGGTCATAGTTGTTTTATATTCCCAGTCTGTTAATACTAAAATCTTTGTCAGATCTGAGCCTCATTACGTTTTTCTTTCCTTTTAATATGCCTTGTAACATGTTGAAAGCCAGAAATGATGTACTGTGTATAAAGAACTGAGTGTACATAAGTCTTTAGTGTGAGGTTTTCGAGTTTATTCAGCTTAAAGGTAGGCTGTGTTTTATTGTTTGTTGTACTCATAGGTGTCAGAAGCTAAAATTTCTTTTGTGTTCTTGCTTTTATCTTCATCTTTTTTTTTTTTGGAATTCTCTAGAGAGTTCAAAAACAGACGTGAGAGTTCTTTCACTTTTAAATACCTTAGTACAGGAGCCCTATTTATATGGCAATAAAATGTTGGGGGTGGGGAAGCATTATATATTCCTATAATTAGGTCTTGGTTTTTTGTGTGTGAGTGTATGCCCTGTGCTGTGACCTTTACAGGTACTGCTTAACTTCCCCTCCATACAAACACACATTACCCCCTCTAAGTGAGTCAGGAAGGCAAGAAGGGGCTGGAATTGGTTATTTCCCTTACCCAGGTCAGTTAGGCTCTGGTAAAATACCTTGCTTTGTGGGCAAGCCTTGTTAAACAAGGAGGACAGAATGTTCCTTCTCCAGATGTATTTCAGTATGACTGTTTTTTCCGTATCCCTGTTGAAACGAGGAAATTATTTTCTGATCCTTGCTGCAAACCTAGTAGGTTCCTGGAGATAAAAACATGGAAAAATGTGGAGTCTTCTCTAAGATTCAGTCTTCCTGGAGCTTTTAACTCTTAAACTTATAAACATTGAGCTCCAGCAATTTGGTAAATTTTCAGTTTTCCTACTTTGGAATTGCCTCCAGTGCTGTTTCTATTCTTGGGCATCTGCTCCAGTAAGCTGTGATCCTCTATATGTGCCTGTGTATGTCTAATATTAGAAGAAACAGTTTGCCCTATGACACCATTCTTACCGAACTAAGAAGAGTTCTTGTTTTTTCAGTTCGTTCAGATTTTTTCTTGCTGTGAGGATAGGAGTGTTAATTTCCAAGCTCCTTACATGTTGGACAGAAAATCTTGATCCATTTTGAGCAATATATCATGTTTTTGTTGTTGTTTTTATTTTAAAATCAAATTAGGACTATTGTTGTAGAGTGTTTTTCACTGTGTGTGTATCATGACATAGTTAGCCTCCAATGGTATTTAATTTTTAAAAATAATTTAGTGGTATTTAATCTTTAAAAATAATTTAAAATTTAATTAGGACTGTTGTTGAAGAGTGTTTTTCATTGTTTGTGTATCATGACATAGTCTCCAGTGGCATTTAATTTTCTTTCTTATATATATATATTAAATATCTTTAGGCATTTTTCTATGTCTGTAACTATTTTAAGAAAGTTTCTGTAAGTGGAATTGCAAGATTGAAGTCTGTATAAAGTTGAGCCTTATAATAATAATAATATGTGTTTGTACCATTATTCTGTGTTGCTTCCATTGTACACAACCTCACCGATACAGACTATCGTGTTAACTCAAACACAGAACGTTTTAATTTTGTATGCCAAATATGATACCATATAATCTTTTTAAATTTAGTTTTAATGAGAAAGAACTATGTTTTAAAAATGAAATTTACTTTTTTTTAATTCAAGTTTAATTAACATGTATTACTACTTTTAGGTGTCTAACATGATTTAACACTGTACTTATTTCATTGCTCATCAAGATAAGTGTAGTCTTAATGTCTTCTTTATATCTATTTTAACCATCCCCCAACCCATCTACCCTCTGGCAACCACATA
Organism: Vulpes lagopus; assembly: GCF_018345385.1. Taxonomy (NCBI): domain Eukaryota; kingdom Metazoa; phylum Chordata; class Mammalia; order Carnivora; family Canidae; genus Vulpes; species Vulpes lagopus. The sequence continues at coordinate 29,649,876 of NC_054847.1, read as the reverse complement.
TTTGTTTTTTGTAATTAAGAGTTTGATTTTTTGTCTTTTTTGTTTTGTTTTGTTTTGTTTTGTTTCCTAAATTCCACATATGAGTCAAGTCTAGGTTCATTCATGTTATAAATGACAAGATCTCACTTATTTTTCCAAGGCTGAGTAATGTTCCATTGTCTCCACCACATCATCTTTAACCATTCATCTGTGGATGGACACTTGAATTGCTTCCATATCTTAGCTATTATAAATAATGCTGCAATATGCATAGGTGTGTGTGTGTGTGTATACATGTACATATATATATGTTTTTACGATATATATGTAAAAAAGATATGTTTTATATATATCCTTAATACATATTTTTTTAATTCTATTTTTTTTAATTTTTATTTTATTTATGATAGTCACACAGAGAGAGAGAGAGAGAGGCAGAGACATAGGCAGAGGGAGAAGCAGGCTCCATGCACCGGGAGCCCGACGTGGGATTCGATCCCGGGTCTCCAGGATCGTGCCCTGGGCCAAAGGCAGTCGCCAAACCGCTGCGCCACCCAGGGATCCCCTTAATACATATTTTATATATATTCTTTTATATATATAAAAGATATCTTTTATTTAAATATAAATATATTTGATTTTATATTATAGAACATATTTAATATATACTTAATATATATCTTCATATATATTTAATATATAGAAAGACATATGTGTATATATATATATCTTTTTAGATTTGTGTTTTTGTATTCTTTGGGTCAGTACCTAGTATTGCAATTCCTGGGTCATTTGGTAATTATATTTTTTAATAATTTTGAAGAACCTCCATACTCTTTTCCACCGTAGCTTCACCAGTTTTGCATTCCCACCAACAGTACATGAGGGTTCCTTTTTCTCTACATCTTCACCAGTACTCGTCATTTCTTGTGTTTTCAATTTTAGCCATTTTGACAGATATAAAGTAGGTATAAAGTGATAACTCATTGTGTTTTCAATTTTTATTTCCCTGATGATTAGTAATATTGAGCGTCTTTTCATGTGTTCGTTCATCTGTATGTCTGGGGAAAATGACTACTCAGATCTGCCTACTTTTTAACTGGATTGTGGTTTTTTGGTGTTGAGTTGGGTAAGTTCTTTATATATTTTGGATATTAATCTTTTATCCAATATATCATTTGCAGATATCATCTTCCATTTAGTTTTGTTGATAGTTTTCTTGGCTGTACAAAAGCTTTATATTTCAGTGTAGTCCCATTAGTCCCATTTTGCTTTTATTTACCTTGCCAGAGGAGACATCTAGAAAAATGTTTCTGTGGCCAATGTCAAAAATTACTGCCTATGTTTTCTTTTAGTTTTATGGTTTCAGATTTCCCTTTAAATCTTTATTATGAGTTTATTTTTGTATACGGTATAACAAAGTGGTCCAGTGGTCCAGTCTTTTCATGTAGTTGTCCAGTTTTCCCAGTTCCATTTTTCCCTTTTGTATACTGTTGTTAGCTTTGTCATAGAATAATGTACTCTAAAAGCATGGGTGTATTTCTAGACTTTCTATTTTGTTGATCTTTTGTCTATGTTTGTGCTGGTATCATACCGTTTGGATTCTATAGCTTTGTAGTATATCTTGAAATCTGGGATTGTAATATCTTCTTTCTCAACGTTGATTTAGCTATTCAGGATCTTTTGTGATTCCGTACAAGTTTTAGTGTTATTCTAGTTTTGTGAACAGTGCTAGTTTTGGTAGGGATTTGCATTCAATCTGTAGAGCACTTTGGGTAGTATGCACACTTAACAATATTAGTTCGTATAGTCCAGGAGTATAGAATATCTTTTAATTTGTATTGTCTTCGATTTCTTTCCTCAATGTGTTATGTTTTTCCACATACAGGTCTTTCACTTTCTTAACTTTACTCCCAAGTATTTTATTCATCCTGTTTTAATTGTAAGTAGGACTGTTTTTCCTGATTTCTCTTTCTTGCACTTTCATTATTAGTGTATAGAAGTGCAACAGATTTTTTGTATGTTGCTTTTTGTATTCTGCGACTTTACTGGATTCATTTATCTATTCTAGTAGTTTGGGTGGGGTGTTCAGGGTTTTCTTTTTCTTCCCCCCCGCCAGGATTTTGTATATGTAATGCCAGGTCATCTACAAATAATGAGTTTTACTTACCCTTACCACTTTGAATGCCTTTTTATTTATTTTCCACAACTGATTACTGTGGCTAGGACTTCTAGTACTGTGCTGAATAAGATTGGTTAGAGTGGACATCCTTGTCTTGTTCCTGACCTTAGAGGAAGAGCTCTCAGTTTTTACCCATTGTTTGATGTGTGTTTTTCATATATGGCCTTTATCATGTTGAGATATGTTTCATCAAAACTTACTTTGTCGAGAGTTTTTATCACGAATGGATGTGTTACTTTTGTTAAGCGATTTTTCTAAATCTACTGAGATGATCATAGGGTTTATATTTTTTCTCTTGTTAATGGGATGTATTATGTTGATCGGTTTGCAAACACTGAAACCACCCTTGCATCCCTGAAATAAATTCCACCTGGTCCTGGTGAATGATCTGTTTAATGTATTGTTGGATTGGGTTTGCTATTATTTTGTTGAAGTTTTTTGTAATTGTTCATCAGAGATACCAGTTTGTAGTTTTCTTTTTTTATAGTGTTTATTTGGTTTTAATATCAAGGTAATAATGCCAGCCTCAAAGAATGAATTTGGAAGTTATCCTTCTTCTGTTTTTTGGAATAGTTTGAGAAAAATAGGTGTTAACTCTTTAAATATTTGGTAGGATTTACCTCTGAAGCTATCTGGTCTTGAACTTTTTTTTTTTTTTTTTTAATATTTTATTTACTTCAGAGATAAAGCATTCATGTGTGAGCAGGAGAGGGACAGAGAGAATCCCAAGCAGACTCCTTGCTGAGTGTGAAGCCTGACGTGGGGCTCAATCTAATGACCTTGAGATCATGACCTTAGCCAAAACCGGGAGTTGGATGCCCAACTGACTGAGCCATCCAGGTGTCCCTGGTTTTGGACTTTTGCTTCTTGGGAGTTTTTTGGTTTACTTACTCTACTTCATTGCTAGTAAATTATCTGTTCAGATTGTTTTTCATCCTGATTCAGTTTTGGTACATTATGTTTGTAGGAATTTATCCATTTCTTTTAGGTGGTCCAATTTGTTGGCATATAGTTTTCCATAATCTCTTACAATCTTTTTTACATCTTTGATGTTGACTGTTACCTCTTCATTTCTGACTTTACTTGAGTCCTCTCCTTTTTTGGGTGAGTGGCTAAAGACTTGTCAGTATTATTGGTCTTTTCAAAGGACCACCTCCTGGTTTCATTGATATATTGTGTTTTTAGTCTTTATTTCCATTATTGTGCTCAGATCTTCATTATTTCCTTTCTTCTCCTGGCTATGGGCTTCTGTTCATTTTCTAGCTCTTTTAGGTGTAAGGTTTTAAGATTTTTCTTGCTTCTTTAGATAAGTCTGTATTGCTACAATCTTCCCTCTTATAACAGTTTTTGCTGCATCCCAAAGTTTGGATATTGTGTTTTGTTTTGTCTCCCTGTGTTTTTTATTCTTTAATTTGTTTTTTATTTATCCATTAACTGTTAAGTGGCATGTTATTTTGCCTCTGTATTCTCCAGAAATTTTCTTGTGATTGATTTGTCATTCTGTTGTGATTGGAAAAGATACATGACATGATTTTAATATTTGAACTGAAACTTGTTTTGTAGCCTATCATGATCTATTCTGGAGAAAAGTCCACATGCACTTGAAAATAATGTATATTTTGCTGGTTTGGGCGGGAATGTTCTGTATATATCTGTTAGGTCCATCTAAGTCATAGTCCTGTTAATTTCTTCTTCATCTGTTATTAATTGTTTTATATATTTAGATACTCCTATGTTGGGTGCATAAATATTTACAATTATTATATCTGCTGGTTGGATTGTTTTTTCTATCATTAAGTGATTTTGTATTAACCTCAGAATATCACTTACTGATTTTCCCATTTATGGTAGTTAATTAGGAAAGTGGTTGTTAAGTAATGGAACTTTTTATTTATTAGTTCACTATATTAACACAATTATAGGATGCTACAGTTAGTCACTGAAATAAGAGCTCGTTACAGATACTTGGCCAAACAATAATCTCTTATTGAGAAATAGATGTATTTTCATTAGTAAGCATATGTAGTTTAACAATGTATATATAAACATGTTCCAATGGCTGAAATGAGTTTGGAGAACTAAAATTTAGCATTTTACAGATTGAAGGAATCTTTCAGTTTCACTTTGTTTTGAAGAAAAAAGTTTAAAACTCCTTTCATATATAAAAACCACATAAAATTATGCTAGTGGGATTTTTTTTATTGGTGCTTGATTTCTCTAGAATAATATTATTAGTAGTAAGAGGGGATATAGTCTTGGTTTTATTTTGATACCTATTCTATTATAAATTGAAGCTTTCTAAAAGCTTATTACAGCTTTCTAAAAGGTAGTTTATCTTTTATTTATTAGGCTATTAGCTAATATTTGATCCAGAATCATTGATTGTGTTTATGAATTCTGTGTGAGCCATATATCTATATTTTCTGCTCTTTTCTAGTTTTATTAACAAAGGTTATGTCAGGTGCATAGAATAAAGTCCAAAGGCCTGTATTTTTTTTTCTAGGTGTTGTGTACTTTTGTTTATTGTTGGGAGTTTTGTTTCAATGCTGGTGGTTTTTATTGTTGTTCTCTTTACCTCAAAGAATCAATTGAGGTAAAGAGTAGTCAAAGAATAGCAATTTTTCCAGAACAGAGGATGGTGTTTACATAAGAATAAAGGAAACAGTATATTTGAACCTATCTGTTCACAATTGATCATCAGTTTAACCTTAGTTGAGTGGGGGTGGCTTGCAGAAAAAGGATAGATATATTACACTTGAGTGCTTAAACCTCAATCTCTGACTATAACTGGATTTCTGAGTAAATTTGTGCTCGACGTTTTCATATGTGAGAATGAGGGAGTTATGTTTGATGATCTTGCTAAAAATAAGTGAGTCTATAACTTCTATGAAGACACTTTGGATATTGTCTTAAAGTCATCATGATGAACAGCTATTTTGCAGTACAAAGAATAATGTAAGTTACTGAAAATTCTGGTTTGGAGTCTCAAAAAGATGAAGTTTTTTCCTCTGTATTGTACAACGTTGTGTAAGAAAAAATTCTAAGCTGTCTTTTTATAGCAAAAAAAATACTTTTTTGGTGTACTCTTTTTTAAAAAATCCAATTACTTGTAGAGATCTTACTACAGTATAAATGTTTAAACTGAGATTTTTCAACTGTCATGGCAGTTATCTAAGCATGCTGAGGGATAGGGGCTGTATATTCATTAGCAGACACAATGGAAGAATATAATCTTGGGCCCTAGTACTCATATTGTAGGGATATGGTTTCCTTATGCTTTGTGCATAAGCTGAAGAGTCTCATTAGAAACAACAAACTGTTCTTAAAGTTTTTAGGGTAAATTATAAGATTTCGAGTTTACATGGGATAATTTCTAGGGATTCTCAAGTGGTTTCTATCTAAGACAGTGTTGTTTTCAATTTTTTCCTTCTAAAAGTAGTTTAATTAACATTTGCTAATTGGTTCACTGGGGTTGTAGCATATCATATTTATATTTGCATAAATTCAACTGAGCATGTCAAAGGGAAAAAAAACTAAACAGTGGGGAGGCTGCTATTTATTATTCTTTTTAAAGGAACATACACCCTGGAGTAATTGCTCTTGCAAGTACAATACTGTACAATACTATACTTTAAGAGTATAAGGTATACTCATGTTTTTTTTTTTAAAAAAAGTATATACATGTGTTCTCTTCTTACTGACTTTAGTGCCTAGGTCTTAAATATTAAGTCCTATTATAATACCTTCCTTCATCCAAAAAATGATGTTTCATTGATTCAGGTCTTTGTTGCCTTTATACTGTTTATTCATCCAAGTAAACACATTAGCTTTGGTTCACAAGCTTCATTCCTCTTCTTATTCAGCATATTTCTAGTCAGATTCCATGTGCTCAGAGAAAATCGGGTACTGTTGGTTTGTGTGACATTTAAGATGTAGTTATAAGTCAGTGCCAGTAGAATGATATAATAGATTTCAAAAGCTGAAAGGATTTCTAGATTATTTGCAAATGTGTGTTTCTTTCATTAGCCTATATAATTCAGAAATGAATAGATTTTAAAGGTGTATTTTTAAAAAGTTTTTATTTTACACTAATACAAAATTGATACTTACATACGATGTTTCATGGTTAATAGTCATAAATGTTGTAGTAACTTATAAATTCCTTTTTTACCTGAAGATTTTGTGTCATTAAAGTTAATGATTTTCCCACTGATAGTGTTCACTTATTTTGTTGACTATTGATCCACTGGTGTTCTTAGAAACAACTCTGGGAGCATATTCATTAATGTCAGGATTCTAATAGGTACTTTACAAAGTAAATACATTTGCTAAAAAATTTATATGTGTACGTATCTTTGCACATATATGTATGTACGTATGCATGTATATACATGTATTAGGTGTATGGGTATGTCTCCATATGTATATGTGGTTCCAGGCACATTGGTATATAGAATTGAAAACTAAGAAATAAGAGAGAACATGGCTTTTCTGGAAATTGCAGACATTTCAGTATGAATTATTTGGTCAGTTTTGAATGTTAAATATAAAATATTAGACATGTCGTTATATAATTAGACTAAAGATAGTTAAACTTTGGATTCGTTTGATTTGAGTGATTTCTTAAGTAAATTGTTTCCCCTCTATATTCACTGGGAACAAATGGAAAGAAAAAAATATATAAAGTTGTCAGGAGTAACTAATAATTCTACTGTGGACAGCTTTATCTAGAAATCACATGCAAAACAATTATTTGAGATTACTCTTCAGCTGTGAGGAGGAGCTCAGGGAAACATCTTACCAGAGACTGTGCCCCACCTTAACTAAACCTACTTAATTTTATAGACAACATTTTCACCTGATCCTTTAAAGAAGTACTAAGAATATGTTTGCTTGTCAGTATACCTGGAATTTATACCTGTTTGTCCCTTATTTGTCCCACCTTCAGCCTTTTAATTATATTTTAATCCTTTCCTTGCTACAAACACTCCAGCTGGCAAGAGATAAGTGTGGAAACTAATTCTGCCTGGCTGAAAAATAGCTCAAATATATTCTTTACTCAGTTTCATCTCAAAGAACAATAACAAAACGAGGAAACTACCCACAGATTTCTCCTAAAGTGTCTTTCATTTTACATTATTTGTTTATCCAATCAAGAACATTTTTCTAACTGGAGAGGCAAAGTTCTAACATTTTTGTCCATTCTTAATGTTCTTTGAAAAATGTCAGCCATACTGAGTTAGACACTAAGTAAACGATAATGAAATTTGTATTTTTGCTTTTACTTAAACAAAGATTGGGGATAGTATTATTATTTTTAGTGTTTTCTTTAGTCATCATCATAGAGAAATCTTTTTATTTTACTTTATTTTATTTTATCTTATTTTACTAAGAGTTCATGTCATAAAGTCATACTCCTCTCTGCTGGAACTTTAGGGTTTTGTCCAAAAGAGGGTTGAAAAAAAAAATAATTTGTACGTTTTTCATTTTCAATCCTATCCACCAGTTTTACACAGTTTGTAGGAATTCTACTAAATTTCATCTTTTCTCATGAAATTTTGTTTTTCCAAACTGATTGAAAAGTTATGTTTTTAACAGATGGACATAAATCCTATTTATGCACTTCATAGGAATACATGTTAGTTCTCTTTATGTGTTTTTAATGCCTATGTATGACAGTTTTTTACAGATAATACACCATCTTCAGCCACAATATCAGAAATAAAAGGGTTTTCAAAATGCTTTCTCCATAGCACAAGTTTCTTTCAAAAATCCATTTCTTTCCTATCTCTATTTTTAAGATTCTATGTAAAGTTTTTTTTACTTTATTATTTTTTATTTTTATTTTTGGCTAAGCAATATGCTAGGCCGTACTTTTTTACTTTATGTATGTATGTATTTTTTTTTTTATCTATCTATCTATTTATTTATTTATTTAGCAATATGCTTTTGATAGGCCGCACTTTTCATTCCAGGAAAGATCACAGGTTTTTTTTTGGAATGTTTGAATTGTTTCACTTTCATTTAAAACATCATAGTATCTTTAAGTACATCAATTTAGCTGGCTTCATTAATTCTACCCAAGTGAGCTCATATACCTATGTTGTGTAGTAATGAGCTCAACATGAATAACCATGTGGTGTTCCCCCCCCCCCTTTTTTTTTTTTAAGATTTTACTTATTTATTCATGACAGACACAGAGAGAGGCAGAGACACAGGCAGAGGGAGAAGCAGGCCCCATGCAGGGAGCCCAACGTGGGGCTCAGTCCCTGGTCTCCAAGATCAGGCCCTGGGCTGAAGGCAGGCGCTAAACTGCTGAGCCACCAGGATGCCCTGTGGTGTCCCTTTTAACCTATCTCTTACTTAACTCCCATTCTTAGGTTTCCTAGATTGCTGTTAGTGACATGACATGACTTGCTAACACAGATCAAGTGAAGATGTTAATGTCAGTGTATGTATTAAATATTATCTAAGCTTAATGTAATTTTAATTTTTTAGGTAAGTATTTTAAGTAAAAATCTGTAAGTACTGGTTTTACCTGAGGATTATTTTGCACCAATTTGCTTGGAGCTTGTTCATCTGCAGGGCAGGAAAAATTCTTTTGTTGTACCTTTGACCTACTTGGACAGCTTTGAAAACTAAGTAAATAGGACACATTCTCACTTGTTTTCTCTTGTAAATGCTTTCTTTGGTTTACAGTGTTACAGTGTCTGTTCACATTACTATAGTATAGACCTCTTGAATTTTTTTTTTCCTTAACTTTGTCACTTAACAGACTCTTCTCTTGAAATAGAAGTGTTGTGGGCCCCTGAACAACATGAAGATTAGGGGCGTACTTTTGTATGTCTTGGTATTTTCTATTTACAAACTGTCATTTGAAACTAATAATTTAGTAGCTTTGAAAATCAGATTTCTCCCTTCAGCAGGGTTTGCTGCTTTTTTTGTCTCTATTATTTTACATTTTAAATTGTTGTAGTGTGCCCCTGTGCCAAAGATCAGTTTAAGGGATAAAACTAAGGTCTTTCAAGTCCCTGTAACCCTGTACCTTTCCCTGGGCATGCATCATGACTTTCTAATTCCCCGATTTTATGCAGTTTTTTTTTTTTTTTGAATGTCCTAATCTTTAATCTCTGGCTCCCAGAAAAGAGGAATAGTAGGGACACATGGGGGTTTCAGTTGGTTAAGTATCCAACTCTTGGTTTCAGCTCAGGTCGTGAGATGGAGCCCCATGTTGGTCTCAACACTTGGTATGAATACTGCATAAGATTCTCTTTCTACCTCTGACCCCTCCACTGCAGCCCCACCCCTGCCTCTGCACTCCAGCAAACAAGCACTCTATCTCAAAAATAAAAAGTAAACACTGGAGAGAAAAGTGGCACTGGCCTTTTAAATCCCGTGGAAGGTCTTTTTCAGAAGGAAGAGGGACTTCCAACAATAAGAGGAAATGGAATAATGATGGCAACCTGTCTATTTCTCTGAGATGAGAGATCACCATCAACACAAATCTCTGACGTTTGTGCCTTAGGATTCCTTTTACCCTTTCTATGACCACAAGCTGTGTGCAAGAACTCCAGTAACAGGTTCCTAGCTGCCTCCCACTGGGCTCAGTAGTGGGGGATGGATAGCTGTTACTCAGCAAAGAGCTGAAATTAACCAAAATTAATGGCAATATGCTTTCCAAGCCTTTCTCTGGATATTACAAACCTTAAATAGACTCTAGAGTTCCAAAATAGTTATGTCAGATTCTGTTCTGTACAGTTGCTTTCTAGTGGAGATTCCTGGTGCTTCCTACTTTCCATAATCCATCTTCCCATAATGCCCTTAGGGCCTTTCTTTTTAATTGTTTGTGTGTTTTATAGATATTGCAAGGATAGGGATCTCTGATTTCATTTTGCTCAAGATCCTTATCCACATGACTCCTTATTGGCTTTCCAAAGTTTATATAATAAACACTTTACTTTCTGATGTTAAAAAAAGTTACTTAATTTAAAAATACACGTTTAGGGAACGCCTGGGTGGCTGGCTCAGCGGTTGGGCATCTGCCTTTGGCTCAGGGTGTGATCCATATCCAGAGATCGAATCCCACATCTGGCTCCCTGTGAGGAGTCTGCTTCTCCCTCTATGTCTCCGCTTCTCTCTGTGTCTCTCAGGAATAAATAAAATCTTTTAAAAAAATAAATAAAAATGCACATGTTTATTGAACTATACAGGTGCACATTTGGAAAAAAAAAACTAGATTGTCGGCCTTGAACATCTGGGATACTAGGAATTTTCTTTAAGAATGCATTCATCTGATATTTTTATCCACTTAGAGAAAAGCCTAGTGATTTTGATGGCTCTTTTTGATGTTTACAGGTTTTTTTTTTTCTTGCCACTTTAACAGAACGCTGCTTTGAGTGTCATTAGAGGTAACAACTGCTGCTTATATATAAGTTGTATGATCTTGGCAGGTTTTAAAAAATATCTCTGCTCAATTTCTACTCTTATAAAATAAGCAGACTATATGTTCTTTAAGGTCTTTTCCTTTACTAAATTTGTGAGTTTACCCCTTGTTTTATACTCTTACTGCCTTTTCTATTTTTATGTTCATATATCTTATTCCAATCAGATTTTAAGCTTTTTGAGGATAGAGACCAACTTTAATACTCATTTCTCTTATAGTGGTTTTCCTACAGCCTTATAATACATACTGATTCACTAAACATTTGTTAAATTGAATTGATTGATAATCCTTATCAGCTTGTGCTACTCGGTTTTCTCATTAAAATACAGGGAGGCACGTATACATTTAAATATTTAATCCTTTTTTAGGTTGTATTATCTCCTATTTTATTTGTAATGTCATTCCCAGTGACAATTTGTGTTTAATATGGTAAATACATATTCCTTTAAGCACTCTCTGAAATTGAAGCCATAAACTCCTTTATATGTATACATAGACACACATATGTGTTACCCATACACATATGCATGCAGAAATTCACACATATACACATGGAAATTGGAGAATATGCCAAATATACGTTGCATAGCCATCTTACTATTTTCTTGGGCCAAATTAGTCATGGAATGTTATCCCCATATAATTATATTACCAAAAAATTTATATCTAGTTTACACAGCTGACAAGATGAGTGCCTAAAATTTGTGACATGAAAGGACTTAAAAACAACAGTATTATTTTGATGAAGCAATATGTTTTTTACTTTCAAATATTTATTAAATCAATTCAGTAATTTATTGAGCAGCTTCAGCTCTAGCTGGTGGTTATACAAAGCAGGTGTCATAATCTGTGCCTTCAGAAGATGTGATAATTCTGGGTCCTTTAAGACTAATAATTCAAAATCAGGTTTTATGTTACAATGTAGATGTTATATGCTGTTGCTAATCAACAAGCTGAGAGATATTTGGTCAATTCGCTAGATTTAAAAACAATCTGACTTTTTTGTTCAGATTAATGGTATATATACAATGGAGTATTACTCGGCCATAAAAAAAATGAGATCTTGTTATTTGCAAAAACATAGACCTATGGGATCCCTGGGTGGCGCAGCGGTTTGGCGCCTGCCTTTTGCCCAGGGCCCGATCCTGGAGACCCGGGATCGAATCCCACGTCGGGCTCCCGGTGCCTGGAGCCTGCTTCTCCCTCTGCCTGTGTCTCTGCCTCTCTCTGTGACTATCATAAATAAATAAAAATTAAAAAAAATATTAAAAAAAAAGAACATAGACCTAGAGGGCGTTATACTAAGTGAAATCTGAGAAAGACAAATACCAAATTATTTTACTTACATGTAGGATCTGAAAAACAAAACAAATAAGTAAATAACAACAACAACAAAAATATAGGAACAGACTGAGAAATACAGAAAACGAACTGATGGTTGCCAGAGGGGAAGGGGATGGTGGGAGGATGGACAAATGGGTAAAGGGGTATAGGAGGTATAGGCTTCCAGTTATGGAATGTATAAGTCACAGATGAGTATACTCAATGGTATTGTCATAGTGTTGTGTGGTGACAGATGGTGGTAGCTACTCTTGTGGGCAGAGCATAATGTTTAGAGTTATTAAATCATTATATTTTACATTTGGAACTAAGGTAACATTATATGCAAACTCTAGTTCAATTAAAAAAAATAAATCTGACTTGAGGGATTATCCTAGGAGTCTATCCATTGTTGATTGTCCCTGTATGGTTAAAAAATAAGTAGTCATTTCCATTTTGTATTCTGAACCATTTGGTCTGGTGGTAATATATAAAGAAAAGGTTATATAATTTGGAGTCAACTTTCACTCTTACATAAACACATATAATAAATAAAAGCAGGTAGTTTACTAGGTTACATATGTATTCACCAAGACCAATGCATTGAAACATTAAGTAAAAAGAAAAGATAGGGTTTTCTAGAAAAGATAGGGTTTTTGTTTTTCTTTTTTTTTTTTTTCTTTTACTGCTCTTAATAGGATCTCTATGATGAGCAGCCTAGATTTTGGTGCAGTCATCTCTTTCTGGGCAGTGTTCATAGCATCTGGCCTTTGGGAAAGAAAAGTATCTTTCTTGTGTGGATATTAACAATGAACTTCTCCATTTTGTTTTCACTACAGCTATAATGATCTCAAATGTGACACTTAATGCTCAGGAGATCTATGTCCAGGGAAGTGGTCAAACTAACACAGACCTAAGTTGCTCAGGTTTTTTAAAAAAAGAACCTTTTTGTCATTACCAAGAGCCCTACAGGCATGTTCTGTAACACTAATCCAGTTTTTTTTCCACCTCTACGTATTACAATAATAATATATAGTAGGGTTTCTACCCCAGAAGAGTCAAGTCTGTTGCCCTGGGATTTATTTTTATGATCATTCATCCTTTTTGCTTATGTCTTCGTAAAAACTACTTGCTCTTTGCCACCTACCACCCACTTGGCATCATAGTAACTGACACAGCCTATCCAACTGCTACACCATTAGTGCTTTTTTCATCTTGTAATTGGAACTGTGAGGCTGTAATCTTCAGTTAGCACCATTATTTAGCTGGCTTTATCAGAGCAAATGTTTGCCCTCTCTTCTGAATCAAGCACATCCTTTTTTGTTTGTTTGTTTTTATACTAGGTGCCTCTCATGTTGTTTGATACCAGTCTGAGACTGGTAATGGGTTGCTAACTACTTTTTAAAGTATTTTTTAGGTACTAATTTTTATTTTTGCTTAATTTTTTTTTTTAGTCTAGGGATTTTAATTTTTCCCAAGAAATACTGATTAATCAAAAACTAAAAACATTGTTTTCTATGCTATTAAAACATATTTGTCAAAATAATTTAGTTCTTTGCAGGAAAGAAGGTTGTTTTGTATTGTTTTGTTTTATATTAATCAGGGGATGACATAAATATACAACATCCAAGCAAGTGTTTGTTTCTATATTTCACTTTTTTGCTTAAAGAGTTTATGTGAATATCCTCTGAGGCTCTCTGAATTATCAGATGATAGGACAAAACCTTTATTTCTTTTCAGTAACTGGAAGAAAAACTTTAACTTTTTCCACTTGGGCTTATGGTCTGTTATCTATTTTTCTAATAGGAAGCCTTCTAGCTTATTTGTTCATTTACCATGAAGTATGGTTCTGGGAACTTATCAGAAATGCAAACTTTGAAGTGCTACTCTAAACTTATTAAATCAGAAGCTCTGGGGATGCTGCCCAGCAATCATTATCTTGTTTTGGTTTGGTTTGGGTTTTTGTTTTTATTTTTTATTTATTTTATTTTATTTTATTTTTTTATTTTAAAGATTTTATTTATTTATTCATAGAGAGGCAGAGAGAGAAGCAGGCTCCATGCAGGGAGCCTGACGCAGAACTCGATCCAGGGTCTCCAGGATCACGCCCTGGGCTGCAGGCGGCGCTAAACCGCTGCGCCACCGGGGCTGCCCTGGTTTTTGTTTCTAATTTAAGTTCAGGTTTATATACATACAGTACATTATTAGTTTTAGATATAGAGATTAGTAATTCATCAGTTGCATGTAATATCACATGCACTCTGTAATGCCCTACACCCAGTTACCCCATCCTCCACCCATCTCCTCTCTAGCAACTCTCAATTTGTTTCCCAGAGTTAAGAATTTCTCGTAGTTTGTCTCCCTCTCTGATTTCTTCCCATTCAGTTTTCCCTTTCTTCCTCTTTGATCCTGTTTGCTGTTTCTTATATTCCACATGAGTGAAATCATATGATTATTGTCTTTCTGATTGACTTATTTCTAAGCTCAGCATAATACCTTCAGTTCCATCATATTAATGTAAATTGTAAGTATTCATCCTTTGTGGTTGCTTAGTAATATTCCATTATATACCACGTCATCTTTATTCATTCATCTGTCAGTGGACATCTTGGCTCTTTCCATAGTCTGGCTATTCTGGACATTGCTATTATAAACATTGGGGTGCATGTGCCCCTTCATATCACTTCACTACATTTGTATCTTTGGGGTAAATACCTAGCAGTGCAATTGCTGGGTTGTAGGGTAGCTCTAATTTTAACTTCTTGAGGAACTCGCATACTGCTTTTCAGAGTGGCTTCTTAACCATTACTGACTTGAGGTCTTTGAGATCCATGTAACTATAGATTGATCTACCCATAATTTCTTTTTATTACTAGTATTCAAACCAGCATTTTTTATATTGAGGGAAAACTCAGTGAATGTATGCCACTGAAGTATGCTTTCATGATACTACAGTGCCTTAGTTGAATTTGCACTTTGTATTTATTGCATTGTCAAAGAAGTACTGTCAAAGAAATTGTTTAGAACAAGATTCTGTGTTCTTGCTTCCTCCTCTTCCCCCATCCTCCTCTTGGTTCTTCTCTCTAGTGTAATGTGGTAATTTAGTAAGGGTATTGTGTCACTGTGCGTGGGATTTGATAGCATGGCGTATCAGGTAAACCATTTAATTTAACCCCCACAATATTCTTTGAATTAGATAATAGTTTTATTTCAGATTTTGCAGAGAAGAAAACTGGGACTTAGGAAAGTTAATTTGTAAAGGGACACCACAAAACCAGAACCCAAATCTTGGTCCTGCTAGTAGTTAGTAACAAAGTTCTTGAGGACACAGTATTACCATCAGTCTTAGCCTCATTTGTCTTAATTCTACTTTTCTTTGGCTCTTTAGGAAATTGCATTTATCTTAAATTTTATATAGAATTTTTTTTTCTGGACTTCTTACAGTTCTGAGTTGAATAATATTTTTAATTTCATCACTGTGACTTTCTAAGATAAACAAAATTTCTAGAAAAATTCTGGTGTCTTCATCTTCACTTCCCATGCTTTTACTTTTTTCTGGTTTAATTTAAAAAGTGAAAACCTCTTCATCTATTCAGTAAAACATTTAAGTCTATAGTGCCGAAATTTTCAGACATGCTAAATGCATCTAGTAACTTTAAGTTTGAAATAAGTAAGGAAAGTATTACAATCATGGCAAATTGTGTTAGAAGTAAAAGCATACATATTGACTAGTAATTTTAATCTTCATTTGAAATATTCCTCTTAAACCTCAAGTCTTTATTGAAAGCAGCAAATAAAAGATGAAATATACTACCCTAATTCCAGAAAGGAGAATATATTCCTAATCATTTTTAATGTGTTATTAGCAAGCTGTCAGTCAATTATAAAAGATACAAATACTTGACGCTCTTTGTCCAACAATAATTGACTTTTTGTTAGGTCAGATGTTGATTTATTAGACCTTTTTTACGTCAGAGGTGTTTTAAGCCACAATGAGGATATCATTTCATGTTGCTGAAAGGTTGCTGCATGCTCTATACATGCAGCTCTTGTTTAAGGAAAAAAATAATAAAATAAGCAGAATAAAGTAAAAATAATTAGTGTGAAGATTCTCAGAGTGCCTTGCATAGGTATTAGGCTGCTAGAAGGTGTGCCCTAGGGCAGCTGAGAAGACTGCTCTTCTTCTAAGAAAAAGTATTCTTATGTGATAAAACAACAATTGACTACTCTGTTCTTGAGTTTCCAATTTGGGAGCTTGGAGCCAGAAGCCCTACGGAGTTTAGGCCCTGGCTACATGGGTTATATAGTAAGGGGGAGACAGATTTCCTTGCTGTCTGTCAAGGCCTTGCTCAGATGCTATCCTGTTAGCTTTCCAGAAAAGAATAAAACAGCATCCGAGGGGTTGGCATCTAATTGTCAGTATGTAAAATTAATAAATATGAGTCATTAAGTTATTAAATGAGTTAAATGCAAAGCACTTTTAACAATTCCTGGTATATAAGTAAACACTACTTAGGTTCTTATTACCAAACTAGTAAAGGATTGCTATTGGAAATCAGTGCTAAGAAAATTAGATTTTTAGCCAGAGATATTTATCTGTGAATATACTGCCTTGAAGAAGGATTTTATTTTTTGAAGAAGGATTTTTTAAAAGTTCTCTTTTTTTATTATTACATGTTTTTCATTAATGTTATCATTGCTGATTTTATTTGGATATATGTTAAATGCTCAGAATTTTAAAATGTACTTAGTTTGAGGATACTGACATTTAAGTGAACAGTCTTTTTAAATGTAATTTGATTATGGATGAGGAGAAATTTAAGCAATTAAATGGATGTTCACAGAAGAGGCATTTTACCTACTCTCTAGTGATTATGTATGTTTGATGAGTAAAGCAAGAAAGTGAAGGCTTGGGGCACCTGAATGGCTCAGCCCGAAGGCAGGTCATCCCAGAGTCCTGGGACTGATGAACTCCATGTCAGGCTCGCTGAGCAGGGAGTCTGCTGCTCCCTCTCCCCCTGCCTGCCTGCTTGTGCCCCCCCCCCCCCCCCCCCGGTCAAATGAATAAAATTTTAAAGAAAGAAAGGAAAGGAAGCGAAGGCTTTCTGGAAGGTGACGATCCTATGGAATGGATGAGGAGAGAAACATTCTGTATAAAAGAAGCATACAAGTTTTTTGTTTTTTTTAAGTTAAGGGAATGTGAATATTGGGTTGAGAGGAAAGGTAGGAATTAGTTGTCTCTAAGAACCATATACTGTGTCGTATTGGAATGTCAAAGCCTACACTTAGACAAGAACTGTTGAGTTTTTTTCAGTTTTAGTAAGAAATAATTAACATACAGTAATGTATAAATTGAACATATACAGCATGATTGATTTACATATGCTGTGAAATGATTACCACAAGAGATTCAGCTGAGAGTTTTTGAAATTTGCGAAATTGGACATTGTCATGTTTTAAAATTTGTGTTTTTGATTCTGTAATAGTAAATTCTTAAATAATCTCTTTATAAACCAGTAATGTATTATATTCATGCTTTTTTGTTTTTTAAGGATTTCAGTGTATTAAAATGAGCAGTCGTAAATCAAAGAGTAACAACGTAATACATGCAGAGTACCTTTCACAGGTTAGTATGCATTTTCGTTAACCTCAAAGTCTGTTACCATGCAAAGCTGATCAGAGAAATAGTCATCTTAATTTGAATTCTCCCCTTAACACGAAGAATCACCCTTTCCATTCTCAGGGAGAGAACGTCTTACTCTACTTTCATTCTTTGTAAGTCTCTAGACAGTTGGAAACCTAACTTTACTCCTGTCTTTCCAAATGTGTTCTAATTTCAGTTTACTTCAGAGTTCTGTACTTCCTTTTTTAAATATATTCCTATTTTATTTCTTGTGATGCTGTTATAAATGGAATTGCTTTTTGTTATGTGTCTAAATGCAATTGATTTTTATATATTAATCTTGTATCCTGCAGCCTTGCCAGACTTAGTAGTTCTAATATGTTTAGTTTATTCTTTAGTTTTTTATATATGAGCATGTCATCTGCAAATATAGTTTAACTTCCTTTTCAGTCTGGTTGACTTTAATTTTTTTTTATTGTCTAATTACCGTGGCTAGAACTTTCAGTATGATATTGAGAACAATGACAAGAACAGTATTGTTTTGTTTTTTATTTTGGGGAAATACATTGTCTTTCACCATTGATGGGATGTTAGCTATAGGTTTTTTTGACGTCCTTTATCAGGTTGAAGATGTTGGCCTTTTTTTCTA